>NW_007727343.1:13738-19300 GCF_000696425.1 Galeopterus variegatus
ACAGAACTAGAATGGAACACTCCCATCTTATCTGCTTTAAACAAATCATTGCTTTAAAACTGCACAGCCCTCCTCGAATTGGATCCCTTAAAGTGTTACCTCTTTTGCTCTCTGTTAAAATAATTTGCAGCTTCGTCCTCTAGAGCAGCTGGCCAGACATGCAGTAACAAACCTGTGCAGGTTCTCAGGCCATCACTGATGAAATCTAGAAGAATTTTTGTACGAATCTGCCCTTCTTACTGCTTCACAGAGTTCCACAGTGTTTTAACAGTACCATGGGTCCTTAATCTGACATCTACGTGCATGTATACATCATGGAGATGTGGCTTTCACTCATAGTAGTATGTGTGTTCTGGAGGGTTTTTTCCCACCAACAAAGAGAACAAACACCTCAACTCTCATCTCTTACAGGCCAGCACCGGACTCGAAGGGACCGAAAGGTTCATCTTGTGCAACCCCCTCACTTGAGCACAGACGCTACTGAATTTCCTCTTGTTCTCTGTTAATTTACACTTTTGAACTTCTGAGAACTGGCTTTCAAAGCCTATAATGGAAAACAAGGTGCTCCAGTAATGAACAGGTGCAAGCAAAACCTAAACTGAGCTACTGCAGCTTCAAAAGTAAATGCCAAATAAAATGACCTAAGATGAATTCAAATCACTCCCTTTCAACCTGGCTCACGTTATGAAGATGTCAAGTTTAGCAAAATTCCCCTCACAGAGGGTAGCAAGTTTTCTTGATGAACAAAAATACTTCTCTTCTTTAGTATTACTGACCAGCCAGATAACTGTAACTTTCTACTGAAATTAATGCCCTCTTATTGCAAAACCAATGACTATGCCCAGAAGCACACCTCCAATGCTGGGTCTGGGCACAGTCTCTCACTGGCAAATTTGCTGTGCCAAATTTCTTATTTTTACTGTTTTTAATGGAGTGAAGAAAACAAAACAGCATACTGACAATGGAATACACCTGAAATGAAACCACTCTCCCAACCAGAGCCCAGAGCAAGGGACTTGGCCTGTGTATGCTGAATATTAATGCATGTCATGTCCCCAGGGTGAGGTGTCCTTTCTCTTAGGGATTGACTCTGCCCTTCCTGTAGTCCCGTGGGTTTGTCATGGATGAGGATATCCAGGCTTCAGGGTCCATACTCGTTAAAACCCATCAGTCACCACCATACAATGCAGAGACACTTATACTCAGCTAACGAGCTCCATTAGCCTCCCCTAATTATACTTGTATATACCTTTTATACATCTGCTCTATCTATCTGGGGCACGACGCCTGGAGTAGTAGTTTCTGCACACAAGTATTAATCGACAAAGACCATGCACAGTTTTGCTTGCACAGTTAAAAGCACGCTGGGAGTAGAGGATAGGGGCTGGAGGAAGTGCTGTCTGAAAAGTTCAATATAAGAGAAACTTGCTTCCTAATTTGTAGCTTATTCTGTCTTTTCCAAGTTCTTGGCTTTCCCACCTGACCCTGAAATGATCTCTGGACCAGAATCCACTTATTTTCAACTGAACCCAACAAAGGTTCAGCGGATAACAGTTGGAAAAGCAGTGCTGTCATCACGACCTATGAAGACAAATCTGTGTCTGAGCGTGGGATGCGCCATGCTGTGGCTCATGGAAGCCACATCTCTCTACTGCACACTAGCACTTCTGGCGACGGGAAGAGAAGAGTCCATGGCACAGAGTTCAACAGTCTTCTCTGCTCCTCAGAAAGGTCCTCAGGGGGAGGTCCCGAATACGTTCCCCCAGCTAATAGTCGCCGGGTTTTTCCTAAGCAGGGACTGACGCCAGCTGATCCCAACAGTGGTCTTCGTTCCTCCTACACTGTGGTTTACAATAAATCTTCTTTCTCTCTGGTTTTAATCTCCCATAGACAAAGGCTTCCCAGATTGAACACAAGTTTTCCTTTTCATACACAGGCTTAAGCCATCCCAAAACAACAGAACAGTAATAATAATAAATAAATAGAAGTGAATCCATAGAAACTCTCGATGTCTGTACGGCAGAAGTGACAAAGTTTAAGTCAAATATTTGTTTTCCCTTTTTTTCATCCACATCAAAGGCAGGAATACAACAAGGCATTGTTAGTTGTGGTGGGCAAATTGGAGTGTCTGCTGATAGAACAAATCAGGTTTGTTAAGGCCTTTGTCTATGCAGAGTTAATAGTAATGCAGAAGCCAGATCGATTAAAAAGAAAAGGTAAGAACTGTGAAGCCGGGAAGACCCACAAAAGAAACAAAGGAAAAGAAAAGAAACACAAAGGAACAAACCGAGGGAGCTGGAGAGAGAGAAAGAGATAATGCCAAACAGCAGTCAGTGCTGCGTCTGCGGATGAGAAGTCCACGTGGTTGCCCTCTGAAAGCTTCTCGGTGTCTCTGCTGTTGATACTGCTACAGCGCAGGACAGCAGTTTGGTGGCATCCAGCGGCAGGTAAAAGATGTTCGTCCTCTCGGCCCATCTGAGGAGTGCGTTGGACGGACGGGCCCGGGGAAGGGCCCTAGCCTAGAATATCCAGGTAGACCGGGGAAGCCTTGGCCAAGTTCTGGAGGAGGGTGTGGACGCCCTTGATGTTCCGCCTCAGGTGGGGCTCCCGCTGCCAGCACCCCAGCATCAGCTCATACACCTCCTGGGGGCACGTGCGCGGTCGCTGCAGGACGCGGCCCTGCGTGATGCACTCGATCACCTGGACAGAGACCAGAGACAGGGTCAGACGGCGGGAAAAGCAGGGCAGGGAGGTCAGCGCCAGCACACGGAGCAGGAGAGGGAGTTTCCTAAGCAAGCTGCTCGCTGTTTATTTATCCCAGAAGGAAGAGAGCAACGCTCACAGGTTTCTATGACAGTTCATTTAATTGGCTTATATCCATTTTTCTAGGCACTCTGATTTCACAGAACTGCTGGAGAAAAACTTTGTATAAAATGCTCCCAAGCCTCACACTGGAACTCCCATGTGTTTGAGTTTTTACTGGCCTGTGATGGACCCTGAGTCACTTTTGTGTTGAGACACTGATGGCAGGGAGCCCCAGGCTACAGGAATGAGCTGTCATCTTGGATAATGGAATTGGATTAAAAAGACAGACATGGATCTGAAAAAGATGTGAGGGGCCTGACCGGGAAGCTGTGCCTCAAAAATAGACGTATTTGCAAAAGGATTAGAATAGGAAAACAAAATGCTTGGGTTTTTCACTAGGAAGTTAATGTGCTGTGAAATGTACAAAATGTACAAAAAGAGCCTTGAAACTGGACAATACCAAAAACCTCTCTGCACTCCAAGGGCGCTGGAATGCTCCACCTGCCTTCAGTCTCTTAGAAGAGCAGCCTGAAGTGACTCCTCCGTCCCATCGCTGGAGGAGCAAGGATGGGTCAGCAAACGCTCTGACCTGTTTCTCCAAAACCCTTTTAAGTTTGGGAGTGACTATACTTTGGCCATGGAATTTGGACACACAGAAGCCTATCTGGGAAGTGCTGCCCCCAAGAAAGCCACATAAGATCAATGTCTTAACTTCCAGCTCTAGAGAAGACCCCCTGCAGAGGGACGCCCCCGGGGTCTGAGCCATGGGGGGGTCTCGGCCGGATCCACTGCACACCTCATTGTTTGACAGCTGGTACCAGGGCTGCTTGCCGTAGGTGAAGATCTCCCACAACACGACCCCCAGGCTCCAGACGTCACTCTCCGTGGTGAATTTCCTGTACATGATGCTCTCTGGAGGCATCCAGCGAATGGGCAGCATCGTGTGGCCACCAACCTGGCAGGAAGGAATCAACAGGGAGGCATTAGTCACCCCAAAACCAGGTGTGCCAGGGAGCTGTGGGGGGGCCTTTTGTTCTTTCCTTATTTGTACTTACTAATTTAATTGTTTATCAACACATAAAGGACATAAGATTTCTTTATCCTCTCAAGCAACAGAGACAAAGGGCGGAGAAGGGTCAAAATACTTATTTCATATTATTTGCAATGTTGTTTCTCTCAAAACCAGGTAAGAGCAGAGACGGTGATGCAGTGCATCTTCATCTTTGCAGAACAAGCACATGTGCACACACGCATGTGCGTGTATGTTCTGGTAGGAGGATGCCTCCGTCTTCTAATTAACGACAGCTTTACCAGGATAATGAGTAGGAAGCGCAGCATCCAAAGTGACCTGCCACGAGTCCACTTCATGCACAAGGCCAGAGCTTCATTCCATGTGAAGGGGTTACCTGTGCTCAGTGCTGACTTGATCAAATCCCCTTGCTACAACCCAGCAGTGGGTGGGGCACAGTTATTATTCCCACTTTATAGGTAATAAGGCAACTGAGGTTCAGGCTGTGCACAGACACAAAGAACTCAGGTCTCTGGACTCCCAGCTCAGGACTTTTCCTCTACTACAGGGTGCCGCTACTTATTTACAATAATAAATAAATACATTTATAAAAAATGCCCATTTCAGTGAAATCACTGAGGCTGAGGTATCAGAGGGCAATAGCGTTAGCGGGTGCCGCTACTTATTTACAATAATAAATAAATACATTTTTAAAAAATGCCCATTTCAGTGAAATCACTGAGGCTGAGGTATCAGAGGGCAATAGCGTTAGCACAGGAAAAGAAAACTTTATATGACAAAGGACGGCTTGTTTATGATTTTCTACTTCATGTTGAAAAGTTAGGAATTTTATTTCCAGGGCTGTCTGATTTTAAAACCATGAACAGGTTTCTGTACAGTCGTCTTCCGGCTGGCAGTTTGCATGTTTCATCCTGTTAACCCCCAGCACTACCAGGCTGCAAGGCACACCTGACACCTGACCACAGGTGGGCTCATACGGCAGCAGAAATTAGACTTCGGGGACAACTCTGGGCCCCTGAGCTTTCAGACGACTGCCGTATAGATCTTCTGGCCAATTCTAATTCTCGATATTTACTTCTAACTTATCAAACGAAGGGAATGAACTAACAGTGCCTGAGAAATGTCCTCCACCCCAGAGCCCCAGGAGTTGATGTGCCAGAAATGTCTAATATGTTCAGTGATTTCAAACGATGCTCACGGTAGAAAAGAAATCACCGAGTGTGCAGGCAGGAGGGGTTTTTCCTTATTATTTTCTGTACACAATGAGTCTGATTCTGACATGTGGGGACATAACTTGCTAACTCAGGATTAAGATGCCCCCACATCTTTACTATTCAGCCTTCAATAAACCGAAGCTCCTAAAGGCTAAGTTGGCTTCAATTGGTGTTAGATTTCCTCACTTCACACCTTCTCCCACAGCAGTGACAGGTCGCTGGTGTTCAGGAACACAAACTTCTCTCTGGACCTGCCTGACGTCTCTGAAGGTGGTGCCAACACTTACACTCAGGGTCGATATTCAAAGCACAACCAGCATGGCACAGGCACTGAGCAGTGAGAAAGGAGGCAGGTGGTGAATACGGTACAGCTGTCTCGGCACTGGAGGGGTGACAATCTGCCCCGTTCACAGCCCTGTGACCCCTGTGTGCCCAGGACTTTGAGAAAGGATCCAGCATTTCCAGATGCTCGGAGGACTCACAGGATGAGGATAGAATGATCCCACCAGGTCC
>NW_007727343.1:19677-22428 GCF_000696425.1 Galeopterus variegatus
CACAGGCACTGAGCAGTGAGAAAGGAGGCAGGTGGTGAATACGGTACAGCTGTCTCGGCACATTTCTGGAGGGGTGACAATCTACCCCGTTCACAGCCCTGTGACCCCTGTGTGCCCAGGACTTTGGGAAAGGACCCAGCATTTCCAGATGCTCGGAGGACTCACAGGATGAGGATAGAATGATCCCACCAGGTCCCAGAAGCCCACACAGCAGTGCCACAGAGAGGACTACTTTGCTGCCAGCAGGAACTGGCTCTGCCACTCCCCAGGGCTGGGCCCAGCGCCCCTCCGTCCGTGTGCCAGCAAGGGCTGGGCACTTGCACACACATGTAAAAAGACTGTCAACTGCTGGAAAAAAGTGTTTCCAGTCCCCATGACAATCTCTGAAACCATGCTTGGGAAGCTCTGGACAGTTTACAAAACACCTATACACCATAAACACATCAAGAAGGACTGGGACCCAGGTGGCATCTCTGGTCTAAAGATGATGAAATTGCTCCCAGCAGTTGTAGGACCTTGCCTAAGGTGACGCGTCCAGCACTTGCTGCAGAAAAGACTGAGGTCTACATGTTCTAGCAGATCATTTTCCCCCAAATAGCAAGCATTTACTGGAGACCTCCCAAGGTACAGAACACACACTGCTATGCTTAGCTACTCTGCAAAAACAGGGATGGGGCAAGATCGAAGGGAAAAACAGTTCCTACCCCTTGGTCCTTTACCCTTCCCTTGCCCTTTCTAGCTTTCTTCCTCCCTTATAAAGAAGAGCTGAGATTACCACTACCCATCACACCACACTACAGCGTGCAGCCAGCTCAGCTGAGTATTGTGCTGCTGTTCTCATCAGACAAAATAGACCCCCAGTGGTCGACGTGACTTAAGAGGCGGGGGTCTCACCATGACAACTATGACTCTTGTGCTATTGGAGTGGTGTTATTTACAGATCCCTGAAAGGGGAGCATCTCAGACAACACGTAACAGTGTCTGTCAATCTTCCAGAAAGGAGTGTAGGACCTGAAACAGGCATTCTTCTTTGGGAAGGAATGGATTGCTTCTTGCTAAGAGCCTTTCTGCGAGAGCGATTAGTAAGTGTGACACCTTGATTTTACAGAAATTCTAGAAGATAAAAGGCTCAAAAGGCTGGGCAGCTATATGGCTGCTGAGGTTTCAGCGCAGGGTTCTGTGGAGCAAGAGGGCCTGGTGTTTTTACTGAAAAAGACATAATCATTTCTTTTATGGAAANGCCCTTTCTAGCTTTCTTCCTCCCTTATAAAGAAGAGCTGAGATTACCACTACCCATCACAGCACACGACAGCGTGCAGCCAGCTCAGCTGAGTATTGTGCTGCTGTTCTCATCAGACAAAATAGACCCCCAGTGGTCGAAGTGACTTAAGAAGCGGGGGTCTCACCACGACGACTATGACTCTTGTGCTATTGGAGTGGTGTTATTTACAGATCCCTGAAAGGGGAGCATCTCAGACAACACGTAACCGCAGTGTCTGCCAATCTTCCAGAAAGGAGTGTAGGACCTGAAACAGGCATTCTTCTTTGGGAAGGAATGGATTGCTTCTTGCTAAGAGCCTTTCTGCGAGAGCGATTAGTAAGTGTGACACCTTGATTTTACAGAAATTCTAGAAGATAAAAGGCTCAAAAGGCTGGGCAGCTATATGGCTGCTGACGTTTCAGTGCAGGGTTATGTGGAGCAAGAGGGCCTGGTGTTTTTACTGAAAAAGACATAATCATTTCTTTTATGGAAATATTGAAATTAGAATCCAGATTTATGATCAATACAGAGTTGGGGCGTGGAGGTGACAGAGGACCATTGGTCTGTGGGGGTAACAAACAAGAGGACTCGGACAGCATGACCCAGCATGGTATTCTTTTGGATACCAGTCCCTCCAAATGTTAAAAACTCGCTCTCGCCACCGCCTGCCAAATTCCTAGGTCAAATGTGCCAAATACACTATGACCTGTAACTTCTTGGAGATTCATAATGCACTGGGCCTTATTAAAGTATCTGAGGAATTTGGCAGAAAAGAATGGATTTAACGTTAACTTAGTGAATTAAATTAATTTGAATATGTGTAAAGAATTCTCGGCTGGCAACTTTTTCCTTTTAGTATTTTGAATATATCATTCCATTTTCTTCTCACCCCAGTTAGACTGGCTATGATCAAAAAGACGGTGAATAACAAATGCTGGCGAGGGCGTGGAGAGAAGGGAACACTACTGCACTGTTGGCGGAACTGTAAATTGGTACAACCAGTATGGAAAACAGTATGGAGTTTTCTCAAACAACTACAGATAGACCGTCCATATGATCCAGCAATCCCACTGCTGGGTATATACCCAGAGGAATGGAAATCATCATGTCAAAGACATGCCTGCACTCCCATGTTTTTCACAGCTCTGTTCACAATAGCCAAGATATGGAACCAACCTAAATGTCCATCCATCAACAGACGACTGGATAAGGAAACCGTGGTATATATACACCATAGAATACTACTCTACCATAAAAAAGAATGAAATACTCCTATTTGCAACAACATGGATGAGCCATGGAGAAACTTATGTTGAGCAAAATAAACAAAGCACAGAGGGGTAAATACCGCTTGTGCTCACTCATAGGTGGGAGCTAAGAGAGAAAGAAGGAAGGAAAGAGAGACCACGGTGGTGCGTTACATGTGCAGAGGCAGAGAACATACTAAGGGATACAAAGTGGAGTGGGGGGGGGACAGAGGGAGGGGGAGG
>NW_007727343.1:23121-26450 GCF_000696425.1 Galeopterus variegatus
AGGGGGAGGGGGAGGGAGGCTGGGGCTGACTGTGGGGGGACACAGGGGACAATCGCAATTTGTGGTAGTGGGCATGCTGCCAGTATGGATCCGGCCTTCACATCTAGGGTACAAAGGGGGACAATCAGATTTGTGTCTCATGAATATCCATAACCAATAAACAAAACCAAACAAAAACCAACCAAACAAAAAAGAATATGTGTATGTGGGAGAGCAATAATGACTTACATATGTCTCCAAGAACCAGACAGCTAAAAACACACTTTGGGATGTGTAAGTCTAGCAAAATGCCTGCTTTCCATCTGCACCCAGGCATTCGCACGGCGGTGGCGTGGATGACACCCAGGTCATGATGTCAGAGACTCTGGGTTCCAACTGTGCACCTGGCTGCTTCCTAGACTCGTTGCCAAACCTCTCCTGGGCCCTAGTTTCTCTCACTATAAAACGCAGGTAATAATCTATACCTCCCGAGCTTGTCGCGAGGTAGATACTTAAGCAGACATTTGTGAAAGTGCTTTATAAACTGTAAAGCACTAAATGCCTTCAAGGTGCTGCTTTCTTCTCTGCAAACATTCCTATCTCATTCCCTAATGGGAAGCAGCCGTTCTGGAGACACTGGGGTGGAGAATCCACACACGTGACCACCGTACCCCTCGCTTGGCAATGCCAAGTGGCTCTTCAGGCGGCAGCACTCACTGTCCCAGGTTCTCCGTCCTGTATTGCTAATGGCCAAGAAAAAGCCCCCGTTTCCTTTAAAGGAGAGAAAAATTTTAAAAAAGATTCACATTTTGATTTACGTGTTTTCCCATATGACCATTTACTTTCCCCTTGCAGTCTCTCTGGGCAGATTTTTCACTTTAATTCTTTGAAGAATCCCTTCTGGGAACCCACACATGCTGTTATAAATAATGCTTTCCTTGTTCCGATGTCAGGTGGAGGAGTGGTGGGACAATCCGACAAAAGTTCAGACAGGGTTCACAAGTTTTCTGAACCCGTTTAGAACACTTCTGAACGTTTCTTCTGCAGCCCTTTCTCAGGATTTTGGAGCATGTCATACGAGTAGACCAAAAAGAAAAAAAGAAAAAAAGAAAAAGTCACCGTTGTTACAACTTGCTGTCACATACTAGTCACAGTCACTCGGTGTTTGGGCCACACGAAACCACACACTGTGCAGCAACAAACACAATGAGACATTTGTTTTGTATTGTACTACTTGGCAACTTGCCCTCACACTCTGGCTTAAATATTTGTGAGATGGAATGCCATCCCAAGTGTGACAGTGGGACTCAGCACTTCTGCTCCTGCCTGATGTGCCCGGGGCCTCGGGGGAGCCCATTCTCTCCGCCACACTCACCAGATCGAACTGATGCAAGACGGAAACCAGCCAGCCAGGAGCTGACCCGGGCCCAGCTTCATCTTCACGCACCCAAGAGCCTGCAGTTCTAGCTCCTGCTGTGCGATTAACCAGCACACGGGTCAAATGTGCAGGACTAGGGCAGCTCTTGGTCACCTCCCGCACAAGACGCTGTGGGTCTGTCATCACGCAGCACCAGCACCACTGTGCCACCATAAGCATCCATTGGCACACAATACCCCACTGTTTACACCCGATTTCCACTCAGTTATCTCACTGAAACCCCACAGTCACCCTGTGGAGTGGACACTGGCTTGCCGAGGTATTACAGTCAAGGCCTCTAAAGTCCAGAGTGTTTAAGTCGCTTACCTGAAGCCGCACACTGGACCCATCCGCACTGGACAGTGTGCGTTCAGTGGGTGGGTCGCTGTGTGTATGGGTTCGGGTTTCTCCAGCCTCCCACACGTGCCCTGCACGCGGCCAGCAAGCAGGGCTGTGGGTCCGCACTGGACAGTGTGCGTTCAGTGGGTGGGTCGCTGTGTGTGCGGGTTCGGGTTTCTCCAGCCTCCCACACGTGCCCTGCACGCGGCCAGCAAGCAGGGCTGTGGTTCCTCTTTCAGGTGAACGGACTCAAGCTGCTGGGAATACTTCATCTCCTTTCCTTTCTTCCTGTTTCCCAAAGTCTCCTAAAGGCAAGTTCGAGTCCCACCATTTCAAGGAAGCCTGCCTCCCTGCTACTGCTCAGTGCCTGTTCCAGGGCCCCTGGGGGAGCAGCCGCTCCCTTCTTCTGTGACTGGATCACATGGCTCAGGAGGGACGGGTGCTAATCAGGGGCACCTGGTAGGGGACGAGGGGGTGGGTGGTGGACATACCGTGTGTTCAGGTGGGTCTCTTGTGAGTGCTGCTATGGGGGGAGGAATTCTCAACGCGTTCTTTCAAAGAGATCAGTCTTCACTATCTTCCTATCCATACTCCAATCACTTCTTTAAACTCTTGATAGAACTAAGCCTTAAGTTAGGTGGATGGAAACACTCTCAGCAATTTGATGCTACAAATAAGAGCCACTTAATGAAATTCATGACTTCTTAAAATGCAACCCAAGCTACCGGGGTTCGCACGGAGTACAGGGCTCTGTACGTTGTGTAAGAAACCCCATTCCTTGGTCTGCCCTTGATACAGTACACGGAGGAGCGTCCACGGTGCGCAGACCTGGACCTACTTGATCTGGGAATGAGGTCCAGGGAGGCTTTCTAATGCGTCATATGAGGGGGTATTCTAAAGATGGTGGCCAGTATCCCAACTTTGCAGAGGCTGGAGAAAAAGGAGAGAAACTAAAGAAGGAAGTTAAACCAAAAAAAAAAAAAAAAAAAGGACCGAGTGACCATTGGGGCTACTAATCACTGCAACTTGGTTAGAGCAGCGAAGCTAATCAGGAAAAGTCTGAAGCCCTAGGCCAAAAAGAAATCCCACAGTGCCCAAAATAGACCAAGTGGAGAAAAATAATGGATTCTGTCTTCAAAACATATCAAGAAAAGAACTGTTCTTTTAGCTCTTAATGTTTATTTTCATGACACCTCATAATTTTGACAGTGACATGTACAGGATGATCTCATTAAAAACAAAAATAACAACTGTGTTCTAGTTGAAATACCTGAGCCTGAGCCTCCTGTAAATCCATCTGTTTGAAAAGTATTTCAAGACAATAAATCCTGGAGAAAATACTAAAAGAACCCTTGGTGAAACTGTCTTGCACTAGAAATCAATTATTGTATTATTTTTAAATCAAATTGGGCACAGCTAATCAGTTTAACTACAAAATTTATTTCCTACCCAAGAAATTTGAAGGACACACTCTTTGGTCATTAGATTGTAGATTGTGAAAATTCTCTGTGGCTTAACAAGCAATTGCTTTTTTTTTTTTTTTGTCTTTTTTTGTCTTTTTCCGTGTCCGGCAATGGATCACAACCCTCAGTGT
>NW_007727343.1:27178-29438 GCF_000696425.1 Galeopterus variegatus
CCGACCCCTCGGCAGGAGCGCCGCCACGCTCCCAAGCGGCGCACTATCCAGTGCGCCACCGGGCCCCAGCAATTGCTTTTTCTACATTAGAAAAGGAGGATTTGGGGAAGTCCAGGATGTTGCTGAGCAAGTGTGAACATAAGCTGGTGGCCAACAGCGTGAAGACGGCCCTCGTCCCACCACCACTTCTCCCGAGAGCCGAGGCTCTTTCTCACTTCGTTGTTGTGTTTTTTTCAAACATACCGAGCACTCGCATCCCCGGGACAAGCTAATGAGGAACACCCCACTCATTGTCCAGGCGTACTGGGACTAGAGAGGCGGGGACAACTCAGCTCATCTCTTCTGTTGGGCTCCTCATTAAACGCACCCACCATCCCGTGGTCCCTCGTCCCCGGCTCTTCTACTCCGTCCCTTCTTCTCGGTGTGGCTCCTACCGGCCTTCGCACTTCCCTCTTTCTTTGAATCTCTCCTCAAATCCCAATGTTGCATCTCGTCCTGCCCGGCTCATCCCACATGACCGTGCTTGTCCCACCGCAGCTGGCTCCCCTCACAGCCTCCCTTCAGTGTTTACGAGGCACCATGGGAGGCAGGAGCCTTTCTGCAGACCCAAAGCAAATGTCTAGCTGGCTTTGAAACCTCTGGTGATTTAGAGGCAAGTAAAGCTAATCTGGGACCTTCTAACCTCAACTAGCAAAGACCAATGATGCCTGCGAGGCCACTTTCAGCTTGTGGTATTTACTCAGTGAGCAAGGGATAAGTTGTTTGGAAGCCAAACATTTTACTCCCTTAGAAACATGAGGGCCAAAGGGCGAGCCCCATTAAGAGATGATTCGTTGTCAGAGGCTTTTGGGTGCATTAAATATTGAAGGGGCTCCCAGACCTCTTCATCACACCGTGCGCCCAACTGCTTTGTTTCAGCAGTTTCTCCTGATGAGCTCCTTAAAAATTGATGAAAGCTGTGAACTTTAAGGAATAGCTGGACCTTATTTACTTATTTATTATGTATAGCATCTGTAGTAGGAGGTTAAAAAAAGAAGAGAGAAACAATGTCCACAAAATCTCCCCTTGGAGAAGGACCTGGAACCACTGTGGTCAGACTGCGGGCACCGTACGACCACATCCAGGAAGGGAATTCTGCCATCACGAAGAGCCATCAGGTGCTTCTGTGCATGGAGAGGCTGCCGAGCTGGGGACACTTCACGAGAGGAAATTCAGCCTTCCGCCGGCCTCAGTCCCAAAGGAATGCAGCTCGGGGCGGGGCAGGAGGAATGCTGTGCCAACGTGGTCCCCTTCTCTCGTGCCTGGGAATCGGTCACCGCTGCCCCTGAAATTGCTGTTATTTGCAGCCTAGAATATCTTTCATTGTGTTTTACCATTTTCACTAACAATTTGGTCATAGACATAAGAGTAATGACTTAGTAACTTCAAGACCAAGTATTTTCAGATCAGTTACAGAGAGGTTGTGCTGTACCTTCTTGCTAACCATATTTTTGCAAATATTTTTTTTCATCATTAAATCTTTATCCTGCCAGAACAAGGCAAATCATTATTTGTTTTGAAGGGGAAGGTCACAGAACTATCATCACTAAACATACACTTGGATTCTAGGTGAGCAGATAAGGCAAATTCAATACAAAATTTCCATTGAGAATTGATTTTAATTCTGCTGTGAAATAATAATAATAATAGTAATAATAATACCTTGTGTTTGTGTAGCACTTTTTGCTTTTTCATAGCATTTCTACATCTATCTGCTCCTTAACAATTGTACCTACTTCAAGATATCATTGTGAAGACTGATCGAGTTGATATTAGAAAAACCTTTAGAAAGGAGCCAGGCTCAGAGTCTTATGCGCTGACATTTATATGATGATCTTGAAAAGGCAAAACCACGGGTCTAGAAACCCTATGGCTGCCCATAGCTGGGAGTAGGGGAAAGTCTTGCTTTATGGGGGTGATAGAAATATTCTACATATTGATTGTGGTGGCAGTTAAATGACCGTGTTTGCCAAAGCTCAGAGGATGGCGCACTCAGAAAGGTGAATTCTACTCTACGTATATTATACCTCAATAAACCTTTCTCAAAAATAAGTAAAGCTCTCAGAACAATGCCCGGCAATGGTAGATGTGCCGTAGAATTAGCTGTTGTTGTTCTGTGTGTCCGACTCTCTACTGATCCTGTGGGGCAGGCCAGACATGTTCTTTTATCCCAAGTTAAGAGACGAGGAACCTCCGGGCCCAGAGGTAAAGTGGCCAATCC
>NW_007727343.1:30009-31336 GCF_000696425.1 Galeopterus variegatus
TTCTTTTATCCCAAGTTAAGAGACGAGGAACCTCCGGGCCCAGAGGTAAAGTGGCCAATCCGAGACCACACAGCGGAAAAGACAGAGTCTCCGCCAGGACCAAAGGCCCGGCACCCTTTCCATTCTACCCAGAGTCCCACGTGGAGTCAGATGCAGCAACGGGAAAGGCTCTCCGTCTTGGTCACCTCCGGCTGCCACGACAAAGTCTCACAGACTGGGTGGCTTAAACAACAGACACAGTTTATGTTCTCACAGTTTTTGAGGCTAGAAGTCCAAGGTCAAGGTTCTGGTCAATTCGGTTTCTGGCAAGGGCTCTCTTCCTGGCTGGCACATGGCCCCCTTGCTGTGGCATCCTCACGTGGAGGAGGGAGAGACAGCGGGAGCTTTCTGGTGTCTCTTTTTCAAAGGACCCTAACGCTGCTGGACCAGGGTCCCACCCTACGACCTCCTCAGAGTCCCCATCTCCAAATACAGTCACACTGCATGCTAGGACTTGAGCATATGAATATTGAGGGGACACAAACATTCAGCATATGACACTCTCTGTGCCAGTGAGCCCCTCTGACTCCAGTGCGGTCCAGGGAAGCATGAACAGCTCTGAATCCAAAACTGTAGCCCTGGGTCTGATCTTCTTGTCCCCAAGTGAGGCCCAACCCCATGCTCCTTTCCCTTCCTGGGTAACCATTGGTGGTTTCCCTGTTACTGACTAATTCTAGAGCTTAGAAAATGGCTTAAACCTTCTATGTTTCCGCAGTAGCCCCAGATTCAGCTCATTTCCAATGCAAGCTTTAGGGGCAACCTCTGCCTTCCCCCATCCCTCCTCTCCTCCCCCATTTCCCTGTGGGAGCTCGGGGACAGAAAGGAGACCCTGGAACTCCCTAGTGAGGTGTAGACAAAGGCAGAATGTCTCCCTGGACTCCGTGCCACTTCAAGTTATCTCCCTCGGGGATCCCGTCATCCCGTGACATAGGGAAGGACCTCTGCTTGTGCACTGTGCGCTCTGCAGAGCCAGAGACCCCTGGTCTTAGGAGTGATGGCAGTTTCATGTTATTTTACATTTGGCTGTAATCAGGAGCAAATAAGTCTTCTCTCAGGAAAGCGTAAAACTGCAATCACACGGATGTTTAAGAATTATGTCTGAATCCAGAAACAAGAATTCTTCACTTTAATAGTAAAATGAAATTAGACAGTAACGACATGCTCCGTCCCTTCTGTTAATTGTCCCCCCCCCCCAACAGTAACTCTCATCAACCTTCATGGGGAGTTTCCCACGCAGATCAATGGAAGGATGAAGACTTTACAAAGTACCGACACGTGCTGCCTGGCA
>NW_007727343.1:32097-33531 GCF_000696425.1 Galeopterus variegatus
AAATTGTATTAGTCCCTCTCTGTTACTTATCACATAATACTGAAAGCAGGTAATTTGTAAAGAAAATAAACGTATTTCTTACAGTTTGGGAGGCTGGGAAGTCCATGGTCCAGAGGGTGCATCTGGTGAGGGCCTTGTTCTGGGTGGAGATTTTCTACAGGGTCCCATGGTGACCAGGGTATCATATGGTTAGAAAATGGCATGAGCAAGGGAAACCACCTCACTTGTTCCCCTTATAGAGCCACCAGTCAACACCCACGATCATTTATTACTCCATGGATGGGTTAATCCATCCACAGGAGCATAGTCCTCACGATCCATCACCTCTCAAAGACCCCACCTCTCAAATACCGTAACTGGATTTCCCGCCCTCTTAATACTGTTGAAATGGCGATCAAATCTCCAACACAGGAACTTTTGGGGGACATGTTTGACCCATAGCATTCTGCCCCAGCCCCTAAAGTTCATGTCCTTGTCACATGTAAATACATTCATCACATCCCCAAAGTCTTAATTTGTTTGAACCCCAAAGTCCAAAGTCTCATCTGTGAAACCAAATAAGTTACTGACTTCGAAGATACAATGGTGGGACAGGCACAGGGTACATATTCCCACTCAAAAAGGGAGAAACGGGCCAAAAGGAAAGGGCAACAGGTCCAAAGCACGTCTGAAACCCAGCAGGGCAGGCTTTTAATCTCAAAACTGGAGAATAACCTACCTTGAATCTATGTCTGGAATCCTCTGCACACACGTGTGGGGCATGGGCCTCCAAGTCCTTGGGCAGCCCCATTCCTATGGCTTTTCTGGGATCAGCCCATGCTTCAGTTCTCCCAGGCTGGTGTCGCATGCTGGTAACTCTACAATTCTGGGGTCTCAGTGGTGGTCCCACACCTGTGGCTCCACTAGGCATGGCGCTGGTGGGGTTTCTCTGCTGTACCTCTCACCCTACATCTCTGCATGGCATTGCTCTGTGAAAGTTCTCTGTGCTGACTATGATCCTATGACAGATCTCTTCCTGGGCCCCTGGACTTTTCCATACATCCTTTGAAATTAGGGTGGAGTCTCCCAAGCCACCACAGTTCTGTCACCCTGTGAACCTGCAGACCTAACACCACATGGACACGGCCAAGGCTTCTGGCTTGTATCTTCTGAAGCTGTAGGTTGAGCCACACCCGGGTCCAATTTAGCCATGGCTGGGCCAGTCAGAGCAGCCGGGGTGCAGGGAGTAGCATCAGTAGGCAGCCCAGGGCAGTGAGCCTGTGGAAAGTACCCCAAGCCTGTTCCCTGAAACCACTGTGATGAAAGGGGAACCTCAGAGACCTCTGAGATGCCTTCAGGGTCTTTTTCCCACTCTCTTGACAATTTGTCCCTTAGGTCCTGATCTCCACAGCAGATGGCTGCCAGGCTACACCCTTGGTTTCCTCTCCTGAACAC
>NW_007727343.1:34417-35880 GCF_000696425.1 Galeopterus variegatus
TTTTTTCTATCCCACTTCTCCAAATTCTTCCAGCCTCTTCTCATTACCCAGTTTCAACTCTGCTTCCACGTTTTCAGGTATTTGTTAGAAGTAATGCCCCACTCCCAGTGCCAATTTCCTGCATTAGTCTGTTTCTGAAGTTTATAACAAAATGCCTAAAACTGGGTAATTCACAAAGAAATCAAATTTATTTCTTACAGTATTGGAGGTCCATTGGAGGGCACATCTGGCGAGGCCATTTTTCTGGGTGGGAACTCTCTACAGGGTCCCTGGTGATGCATGGCATAACATGCTGAGAATGGCAAGAGCTCTCTCATGTGCTCCTTATAAAGCCAACAGTCTACACCCACAATGATCCATTACTCCATGAATGGATTAATCCATTCACAAAGGCACAGACCTCATGATCCAATTGCCTCTCAAAGGCACCACTTTTCAAATATCATAATCAAATTTCCCATTCTCTTAACACCGTTACAGTAGGGATCAAGTTTCCAGCACATGAACTTTGGGGGGATACATCTGATCCATAGCATAAATGTTCAATGTTACTGAGCTTTTTATGGTCTCCTGAGCATTATGGTTTTTAACCTGACATACTGCCTGACTTTTAGCACTACAGACCAATGTGAAAAGTCACAGGGACTGACAGGATGCTGAGAAAAGGCAGCCAGGAAAGCAGGAGTAATACATATTCATGTCATTGGCTATGTTAAGGTGACTGCATTGTGTTGGTTTAGTACTAAAATTTCAGTGTGAAATTGCTGCTATGGAAATAGCTCAGAAAGGCTAATACTCCAGGTAGCTTTCGGGGAAGGAAGAAATCAGTGATCTGTCAACAGAGTAGGAAAAAAGGAAAAAGCTCCTCTGTATTAGAAACCGCACTCTCCATATCAGTTGTGATTACTGTGATTACTGCTGCCCCAGGCGCATCATGTCCTGAAAGTGGAGAGATCAGCTGTCCCACCATTGACCTCAGCTTGTTAGTTAACACCGAAGACACTGCCAGAATCTACATTCCATCATTAACCTGGGAGGAAGACTGAACACCCCAGAGTCAGTTACAAATGAATAAGGCCCTGCAGGGAAAGTGAAGGTAAATGGTCAGGATCCCTCAGATGTTCAGAATCTTGCTGAGCATTTGATGTAAATATGATAACTGTGCACTGGTGACCAACTATTCCTTGGCTATTGTTTGATGTGGATGTGTGTGGGCACCCAGGGGTTCCTGGATTGTCTGACTCACACCCAGGTGTCCTGGGTTATTGGACTTAAGTATAAAGGATGAATGGCTTTGATCCAAAGGGTCCCCCACCCTCAGGATGCCCTGCAGGGGGGTGGGAATGAGGGAGACCACCACTGCCGCAGCTGCTGGAGGCTGCTGTAAGCTGCTGCTGCTGAGGAAGCTGAGGACTGAGCTTGCATCAGAATGAAGCATGTCAACTTTGCCAACAGCTCCCAGG
>NW_007727343.1:36946-50089 GCF_000696425.1 Galeopterus variegatus
GAAGCTGAGGACTGAGCTTGCATCAGAATGAAGCATGTCAACTTTGCCAACAGCTCCCAGGGTCTTTTTCCAATTACCTCACTTGTGACCTGTAGGGGAGGGGTCTGTGACTAGCTGGCACATGAGTGGTCTGGCGATCCAGCCTGGCATGTGAGGGGTCTGGGACCCAGTCTGGACAATGGGTTTGAAGGGTCTGTGAGCCCTGGCACGACAGGTCCTCTTTCCCCCCGGCTGGGGAAGTTCATTCTGTTATAGCAACTGGCGTCTGTGTCCGTGTGAGTAGCAATAACAGGAGAGCCACTTTTCTGGGGTGCTCTCAATGCCAGCCTGTCATCATGGTCATCCCATTAGACCACACTGTAGCACTGTCCCTGCACAGCCATTCAGTTGTAATGATATGCTTAATTTTATAGTTATGTGTTTGCTATCTCTCTCTGCCTCTAGACTACAAGGTTCATGAGGGAAAGCTCAACAAATACTGTCAAATGAATGGACTGCCTCTGGCTACCTCAGAGAATGGTCTCGGTGGATACAATACAGTGCGAAATAAATATGGAAAGAGAAAAAGGGGCTGAAGCCAACAAGGCAGCTTGCTGTGAGCCCAGCCTGGGGCTGCCGGCACAGGCCCCCTGGAGCCCAGAGGGGCATGGGCTGGGGTGGGCAATGGACAGTAGCTGATTTGCTTCAGAGAGCAACACCTGTTTCCAATTTAAATTGCACATAAGGAAGGGAAACAGACATGTGCTGTGCACAGGGTGATGGACATATGAGTCAGGTCCACGGCGGCATTGGGAGGTGGGTGTTTTGATCCACAATCCTTGCCTCTTTCTCTTTGATCTCTGCCTCTCAGTGTGCGCCACTCCCACAAGTCTACCTGGTGGCACAACCAGCTGTGCACGCCAGCTAAAGCAACCATCAGACACTTTTTCTGTGCCCTGTTCAGGAGGAGACCCCTTCTCTGATTCAGAGAATTGGACAGTGACATCATTGCAGCACATCAATAAGCAGTGCTTTCTTTTGCGGGAAGGGAGGGCTCCAGGAAACAGAGTGAGTCTGACTGTGTGGGTCCCCCTGCCCCCCAGTGGAGGAGGGGAAGGGCAGGACAGAGGTCCTGTTACTGTTAGTCCCTTCAGTAGCACAGATGCATTCCCGTGTTTCTCAGAGCTCGGAATCTCTAGAATGCTTAGTCATGGCTCCGCTGGGACTTTGGCTTTAGGATTTATGCTGAGGGTCCCTGCACACTTTTCTCCATCAGCTCATGGGTAGGAGACTCCCTCCACGTTATCTTGCTCATCCTGGTTGTCTCCCAATATTCCACCAGTGATGTGATTGCATCACTGCTGAGGTCACCCTTTGATTCCTAAAAGGATTTGAGCTGCCTTTGAGGCAGAAAGCTGCCCCTGTGGTGTCCCAGGTGGAGAAAAGATTTCATTACCCAAAGTCCTTAATGGTAATCAGTTAGTCAGTATTCTTTTTGTGTGTGTGTGTGCCTTTTTTTCCTGCCCCTCAGTTCCTTAGTCAACAGCTACGATCATTTTTCTGCAAGGTCTCTATCCCCTGCAACCATACTTTATTTCAAAACATCTATTTAGGTACAGATCGCTGGCATTTAAGATGCTATTTGTACTGGTTAATATCTATTTGAATCCATTTTCAATAGTAGAGTTCATGAAACACGTACAAGTCTCTCAGCACTGGTTTCTACTCTCTGAACACAGACTCGAGGCTAATAATTCTCTTTAGCCCTGAATTTGTTTTTGAGAGAAAGACAAGAGCACTCCAGAGAATGGCAAGGTTTACAAAGAGTGAAGAAGTTATTGCAAATGAAAGGCAGAGATGGTTCCCAACTTCAGGGCGTCGGGCTTCTGAGCAATCTTCCCTCTTTTCCAGTGACGGCCTGTCCTCTGCTTACCCGGGACTGAATGTCCTCAAATTTCATCCCCCTCATTGTAAGAGGGACTTTGAGATCTCTTGCAATCTCCATGCCTGGGATAGTGCCCGGCACATAGGAGGTCCTCGACAGATATGCGTTGAATGAATTAATATACAGATGGACTAATACAAGTAATAACGTTTGATGATCTTATGGGTTAAACAATTTCTCATGAGCTGGCAAGGGTCCCTCTTTAAGTGGTTGCTTCTAAGTTTCAGATAAATGGCAAACAAATGGACTTTTGCGATATGCCAGTTGTCAGAGGGGGAAAAGAAGAATAAAATAAAGAAAAAAGAACGGAAGGAAGGAAGGAGAAGGAAAAAGAGAAAGAAAGAAATGAAGAAATGAAAAGGAAGGGAAGGAAAGGGGAGGTAGGGAGAAAGAGAAAAACGAACGTAAATTCATTCCCTGTGCAGTCAATCCAGAACCCCGAAGTTCAGCAGCAGCAGGACACTCCTGCGTGGGGCAGGAGACAAGTGCTTCGTGACAGCCCCTGTGCCCTTTCCTCACTCTGGTTTTCCTCTCACTTTAATCAGGACTGCTTCCTCCATGCAGGCCACCAGGAATGCACCGCACCCCTTTTGAGAGTCTCACAAATGCAGAAAAACTGCGTGTCCTGTTTCACTTTAGCACAGCTCAAGGTGAGCTGGAAGGTTTTGCTACACCCGAAAGGAAAACCGTAGGAGAATAAACCACGAGAACACGACAGCAGAGGACTACCTGATGCACAGGACGGCCTTCCGACTCGAGCTAGCAGGCTCTCCCGGCCGCCAGGCTCAGGCCGGTGCTCTGAGCGCTCAGCTCTAACCTCCAACTCAACAGACGACCCGCCGAGCTCCTCACGCCCGGCCTGGCCTGAGGCTGAACCCTGCCCTCCCTCCAGAAAGTCCTTTGTAGACATCTCGCGACCTTTCAGGTCAACATGAGAAGATCAGATCCCTCTCTGTGTTCCTGCCATCCCTGCCCACAGGGGTGACTTGCTGAATAACTGTCCTCTTGGCCTCACGATTTGAACAAGACATAATACTGGACCTGTCCACTAAGCAGAAGAATACAGTCAGGTTACAGTCTGTATTCGCTAAGCCTTTCGGAAGATGAGAGTGTTTACTTTNTTCAGTTGTAATGATATGCTTAATTTTATAGTTATGTGTTTGCTATCTCTCTCTGCCTCTACACTACAAGCTTCATGAGGGAAAGCTCAACAAATACTGTCAAATGAATGGACTGCCTCTGGCTACCTCAGAGAATGGTCTCGGTGGATACAATACAGTGTGAAATAAATATGGAAAGAGAAAAAGGGGCTGAAGCCAACAAGGCAGCTTGCTGTGAGCCCAGCCTGGGGCTGCCGGCACAGGCCCCCTGGAGCCCAGAGGGGCATGGGCTGGGGTGGGCAATGGACAGTAGCCGATTTGCTTCAGAGAGCAACACCTGTTTCCAATTTAAATTGCACATAAGGAAGGGAAACAGACATGTGCTGTGCACAGGGTGATGGGCATATGAGTCAGGTCCACGGCGGCGTTGGGAGGTGGGTGTTTTGATCCACAAACCTTGCCTCTTTCTCTTTGATCTCTGCCTCTCAGTGTGCACCACTCCCACAAGTCTACCTGGTGGCACAACCAGCTGTGCACTCCAGCTAAAGCAACCATCAGACACTTTTTCTGTGCCCTGTTCAGGAGGAGACCCCTTCTCTGATTCAGAGAATTGGACAGTGACATCATTGCAGCACATCAATAAGCAGTGCTTTCTTTTGCGGGAAGGGAGGGCTCCAGGAAACAGAGTGAGTCTGACTGTGTGGGTCCCCCTGCCCCCCAGTGGAGGAGGGGAAGGGCAGGACAGAGGTCCTGTTACTGTTAGTCCCTTCAGTAGCACAGATGCATTCCCGTGTTTCTCAGAGCTCGGAATCTCTAGAATGCTTAGTCATGGCTCCGCTGGGACTTTGGCTTTAGGATTTATGCTGAGGGTCCCTGCACACTTTTCTCCATCAGCTCATGGGTAGGAGACTCCCTCCACGTTATCTTGCTCATCCTGGTTGTCTCCCAATATTCCACCAGTGATGTGATTGCATCACTGCTGAGGTCACCCTTTGATTCCTAAAAGGATTTGAGCTGCCTTTGAGGCAGAAAGCTGCCCCTGTGGTGTCCCAGGTGGAGAAAAGATTTCATTACCCAAAGTCCTTAATGGTAATCAGTTAGTCAGTATTCTTTTTGTGTGTGTGTGTGCCTTTTTTTCCTGCCCCTCAGTTCCTTAGTCAACAGCTACGATCATTTTTCTGCAAGGTCTCTATCCCCTGCAACCATACTTTATTTCAAAACATCTATTTAGGTACAGATCGCTGGCATTTAAGATGCTATTTGTACTGGTTAATATCTATTTGAATCCATTTTCAATAGTAGAGTTCATGAAACACGTACAAGTCTCTCAGCACTGGTTTCTACTCTCTGAACACAGACTCGAGGCTAATAATTCTCTTTAGCCCTGAATTTGTTTTTGAGAGAAAGACAAGAGCACTCCAGAGAATGGCAAGGTTTACAAAGAGTGAAGAAGTTATTGCAAATGAAAGGCAGAGATGGTTCCCAACTTCAGGGCGTCGGGCTTCTGAGCAATCTTCCCTCTTTTCCAGTGACGGCCTGTCCTCTGCTTACCCGGGACTGAATGTCCTCAAATTTCATCCCCCTCATTGTAAGAGGGACTTTGAGATCTCTTGCAATCTCCATGCCTGGGATAGTGCCCGGCACATAGGAGGTCCTCGACAGATATGCGTTGAATGAATTAATATACAGATGGACTAATACAAGTAATAACGTTTGATGATCTTATGGGTTAAACAATTTCTCATGAGCTGGCAAGGGTCCCTCTTTAAGTGGTTGCTTCTAAGTTTCAGATAAATGGCAAACAAATGGACTTTTGCGATATGCCAGTTGTCAGAGGGGGAAAAGAAGAATAAAATAAAGAAAAAAGAACGGAAGGAAGGAAGGAGAAGGAAAAAGAGAAAGAAAGAAATGAAGAAATGAAAAGGAAGGGAAGGAAAGGGGAGGTAGGGAGAAAGAGAAAAACGAACGTAAATTCATTCCCTGTGCAGTCAATCCAGAACCCCGAAGTTCAGCAGCAGCAGGACACTCCTGCGTGGGGCAGGAGACAAGTGCTTCGTGACAGCCCCTGTGCCCTTTCCTCACTCTGGTTTTCCTCTCACTTTAATCAGGACTGCTTCCTCCATGCAGGCCACCAGGAATGCACCGCACCCCTTTTGAGAGTCTCACAAATGCAGAAAAACTGCGTGTCCTGTTTCACTTTAGCACAGCTCAAGGTGAGCTGGAAGGTTTTGCTACACCCGAAAGGAAAACCGTAGGAGAATAAACCACGAGAACACGACAGCAGAGGACTACCTGATGCACAGGACGGCCTTCCGACTCGAGCTAGCAGGCTCTCCCGGCCGCCAGGCTCAGGCCGGTGCTCTGAGCGCTCAGCTCTAACCTCCAACTCAACAGACGACCCGCCGAGCTCCTCACGCCCGGCCTGGCCTGAGGCTGAACCCTAGCAGAGGACTACCTGATGCACAGGACGGCCTTCCGACTCGAGCTAGCAGGCTCTCCCGGCCCCCAGGCTCAGGCCGGTGCTCCGAGCACTCAGATCTAACCTCCAACTCAACAGGCGACCCGCCGAGCTCCTCACGCCCGGCCTGGCCTGAGGCTGAACCCTGCCCTCCCTCCAGAAAGTCCTTTGTAGACATCTCGCGACCTTTCAGGTCAACATGAGAAGATCAGATCCCTCTCTGTGTTCCTGCCATCCCTGCCCACAGGGGTGACTTGCTGAATAACTGTCCTCTTGGCCTCACGATTTGAACAAGACATAATACTGGACCTGTCCACTAAGCAGAAGAATACAGTCAGGTTACAGTCTGTATTCGCTAAGCCTTTCGGAAGATGAGAGTGTTTACTTTTGGGGAATTTGAGACAGGCTCTTATCCATTCGCTGAACATTTGAACGGTCACCTCATTACCTCTCTAAATTAAACCACTAAGGTCGCGCCATTATTTTAAAGTGGAAAAAGTGGTCAACCTTGGAGGGAGACATTAGCTTCAGCAGCCGAGGAACCAAAAGTGAGCTTTATAAAGTAAAACTCCACGGAGAGACACCAGGAGCCCGGGAGGCTCCGCACATCCACCGTCTGCGCTCATGGCAGAGGCGGCCGCTAGCCGGGGCGGGCCAGGTGCCTCATGGCTCCGTGATGACAACTCAGCCATTGGAACTGGCCCATTCAGAGTTATCTTCTCAGGGTCTTCAGAAATTACCACCGGGCTTGCTTTGCATTTGTATCACCATTTTCTCTGCAGGAAAACTGGGAGCGGGGCAGTGGGGCTGGGGCAAGCCTTTGCTTAGCTGGAGGGCAGCAGGTGGAAGTGCAGCCAGAAACCGCCCTGCAGGCAGAGAGTGCTGCTACCAGGACAGCATCGCCTGGTGCCGGTCACCACGGGTGGCTGTGAGAAGGCCAGGGTGGGCTGCAGCAGGAGGAAGGCGTGTTTGATGCAGTCCGCTCTCTGACATGAGTGGCCTTTCATTAGGTAATTAATCAACTGCTTGAATTACTCAGATGAGGCAGCTGTGGGGTCCCCTTCTCTGTGTACCTCTGACGTCCTGTAATAGGAAACTCAGTGGCTTTTCCAGTTGCCCCACACCCCCATTCCCACCCCCAGTTTAGAAATTCAGGCCTTCAGGGGAAGGGAAGGAGCTCCGTGTACCCCACATTCTAGAGCAGGCTCCATATCAGTCGGGGCCGGCACAGCATCTGACAGCTGGATCGGAGCCCTGCCCCAGTGATGTCACGGGTCCTAGAATCGCCCCCCACCCTGGATCCTCCTCCTCTCTCAGTCTGGGGGCACCATAGAAGGGGAGACTCGCTTTGCACGTGGGCTTCTATTTAGGCAACAGACTTGCAGCAGAGCCCATGCCCGGCAGCTGGAAGGGCATTCCCATGTGCGTGTTTCTCACAAGTAGGGAGCACTGAGCAAGGTGCCTGTGTCTGAGACTTCTTGTTTGTACCCCGGCTGCCCCAGGGTGACCTTCAGAGTTGCTACAGAGAAACAGTGACGACAAAGAGGATGACAACTCGGAAGTAATGAGACTTTGTCCTGTGCCCTCAACCCCTCCTTCCATGTGCTCACCTCTTAGGAACTAGGGCCAGCCGAGGGAGCAGGGAGGAGACCAGGCTGTGATGCTGGCAGGGGACACTTTGAATCTGATGTAAGAATGAAATTTTAAACTGGATCCAATTGGTTTCATAAGTGAAAGTGAGCTGACAGTCTTGGAATCCATCTGAGACGCTGTTAAGACGTGGGAAATACTGGCTTCAAAACTGTTGCAACACACACCACTGCACACCTATTAGACGGCGAAAATCCCAAACACTGCCGACACCAAATGCTGGTGGGGACGTGGAGCAACGGGAACTCTCGATCATTGCTGGTGGGAATTTACAATGCTATAGCTGCTTTGGAAGACAGTTTGGCAGTTTCTTACAAAACTAAACACAGTCTTGTCATACAATCCAGGGATCACATTCCCTGCTGTTTACCCAAAAGGAGGTGAAAACTTATGTCCACACAAAAACCTGCACAGGGATGTCTGTAGCTGCTTTATTCTTCATTGTCAAAACTTGGAATCAACCAAGATGTCCTTCAGTGGTGGAACGGATAAATAAACTGTTTTACCCAAAAGGAGGTGAAAACTTATGTCCACACAAAAACCTGCACAGGGATGTCTGTAGCCGCTTTATTCTTCATTGTCAAAACTTGGAATCAACCAAGATGTCCTTCAGTGGTGGAACGGATAAATAAACTGCGGTACCAGATACGGGGACATTAGCGATTACTAAATAGAATTGAGATATCAGCTCATTTCCTCCATGAGAAGACATGGAGGAAGTTTAAGTGCACATTACTAGGCAAAAGAAGTGATGTCCTGACATGTCCCCATGCTGTGTGATTCCAACTGCATAACATCACAGAAAATGCACAGCTATGGAGACAGTGAAAAGGTCAGTGGTTGCCGGGGGTTAATGGGGAGAGAGGGGTGAACAGGCAGAGCACGGATAATTTTTAGAGCAGGGAAACTGTTTTGTACGATACTATAATGGTGAATATACATTTGTCAAAACCCATAGAATGTGCAGCACCAGGAGTGACCCCTCACGTAAACTACAGACTCTAGGTGATAATGACGTGTCAGTGTAGGTTCGTCAGCTGTAACAAATGCACCTCTGTGGTGCAGGATGTTGGAGAGGCTGTCCTTGTTGGGGGACCAGGGGTATATACATAGAATGTGCAGCACCAGGAGTGACCCCTCACGTAAACTACAGACTCTAGGTGATAATGATGTGTCAGTGTAGGTTCGTCAGCTGTAACAAATGCACCTCTGTGGTGCAGGATGTTGGAGAGGCTGTCCTTGTTGGGGGACCAGGGGTATATAGGAACTCTCTACTGTCTGATTAATTTTGCCATGAACCTAAAACTGCTTTAATTTTTTTTTTTTTAATGTTGCAATGAGGACATGGGCTGCGGCAGTGACTGGGACTCTGTGGCTCAGGATCCTCTCTTGGAAGGCAGGACAGTTTCCACCCACCCCACTGCAAAAATTCAGGTAAGGGGGTGGCCAGCCCTGCCGTGTCCTCACTGTGTTTTCACCATCGTTTGCTGGGCTGTGGAGACTGCTCTGTAGGAAGTGAGAACCTGAGCAGTGAACACAGAACGGTGGCTTGGAGGAAACCAACAGAGGACACAGTGGGGCGGAAGCCAGCACAGCGTGGTGCTGGGGAGGAAGTCAGGTGGCTGGAAGTCCACTCTCAGCAGGAAGCAGGAAACTACGCTGCCCAGGAGTGCTGGAGTGGAGACACAGTGAGGTGCTCGGAAAGGGAATTTAGGGCAGGGCCATTCTTACCAAGATGGAATTCAGTTTTACCATGGAATACACACACTATTTCCTCTCACATATGACTTTTTTTTCTTATTAAAAGAAACTCAGACTTTTTCTAGTTTTAGTTTTGAGAACTCAAGAGCTAAACTTGCCAAAGAAGATTACAGGGATTTTGAAAGTATCAGTATTGCAACAGTGCTGAGCTAGAATAAAGAAAAATGAGGAAGAATTGGGTATCCGTGAGGTGTCTCTCATTTTAATGATTTGTGCCTTAAGCACCCAATACGATGTCAGTATCTAGCTAAACAAAATAGAAGATGATTTTCACCATCAGTTCCCTTTTAAAGATAGACTCTCAACAGACAGTACAAAAAGGGAAAGGAGTCACTACTGAGAACACTGACAGTCTTATGCATGTCACGAGCCCCAAAGGGCCCAGAAAGTTGTAAAAGAGAAGAATGCAGTCCTGGGCTACCGAGAGGGTGTTTGGTTGGAGAGGCATGAAACAGATGCCCAAAGTGGACTTCGTGGGCTGGCTTGGTTTTAGCCTTGCCCTCTACCCATATAAATATGAGACTGCACTCTCTTGCATGAGCCAAGGAGAGGGGCCCTGGAGGTGCTTAAAGAAAGACTGTGCAAAAAGTGGACTGAGAGCCTCAAGGTCAGCAGACAGCAGAGAAGAGCTTCCCTGAATGAGCAAAGGCCCCATGGGGGACTCCAAGGAAGACACTGACAATCTCAACCACAGATAAGGGTCCATTTGGGACACACTTTCACACACTGGCGCTTCACTGAAACGACATCATCTGAGTCTGGACTGCAGAACCATGTCATGGGTGACACTGCATCATGTATAATGAAGTCCTTCCAGTGGTGAGTTCCTTCTTTTCCTTAATGGAATCATCTCATATCAAGCTTGGGCAGGGGAGGGGAGTGGGAAGAAGAGGAATCACTGCACTCGCCACCGCCTGGCACCTGCATGACCACTGTGTGCTCGCAGGAGGCGGTAGGAAATGCGCGCTCTCAGGGGACTTTGTTTGATAGGGAAAATGGGGGACAGTTTATCTCCAGGCTCCTGCCTCCTAATGCTCAAGGATTCCAAACCTGGGTGCTGGCTTCCCCACACTTCTAGATTGAGCATGCATGGCTTCAGATGAGGTCAGAGAGCTCCATATCTCAGCATGCACAGGAGGACACCCGTGCCGGGCCAGAAGGTCAGAGGCACGTCATATGGGCAAGTCACAAGAGATGCAACATGCAGTCAGATGAGAAGGTCACACGGAGCTGTCGCTGCAGCAGGGCTGGTGCAGAACAAAATGGCCAGTGGTCACAATGACAGCAGAGCCAAGAGGCTCCAAAGCAGTGCACGAGAGGGGCCTGCTGCAGGGAGGGGAAGCCAGGGACCTCACTCTGTCCTCCTTCTCCCACCATTCCACCAGGGCTGGACCCACCCTTCCCCATACAGGTGTTCAAACCCTCGTTACTTAAGCAGCCTCAGCTAAGCCCACTCCTCCCCAAATGTGCTTTGCTGAATACAGGATCAGCTGTCACATCAGTCTGACTCAGTGCACCCTACTGCCCACGCAGCTCCC
Organism: Galeopterus variegatus; assembly: GCF_000696425.1. Classification (NCBI taxonomy): domain Eukaryota; kingdom Metazoa; phylum Chordata; class Mammalia; order Dermoptera; family Cynocephalidae; genus Galeopterus; species Galeopterus variegatus. The sequence continues at coordinate 47,378 of NW_007727343.1, forward strand.
ACCTGTGTCTGCAATGGCACTCCTGATCACCCACCCCCAGCATGGCAGGTGACTGTGCTGACCACCACGGACCTCAAGCTCACAGCTTGGCATTTGCAGCTCTGGGATTTCTCCAGGCAGTCCCTTTTCTGGTACAGGAATTCAGCTTCATCACCATTCCAGTGATCACTCCAGTGTCCTTCCTAGTCCTCCAGACCTCCTAAGATACCTAAAGCTGAGTCTCTAAACATAAACTCAGTGCTCGGGTCCCTGACTCCCAGGATGGATTCCTTAAAGCCAGTTTATCTGTGCATAACACTCCTCATCGCTTTGATGGGCACTGAGCTTCCTCTTGACCCCCAGTTGGGACTGGATGTGGTTTTTAACCTCAGACACCAACTTTGCCCCTGGGCCAGTTCCCTACCACCAGGGTCTAAAACCCATCACCTGTGCAGACCTATACCTCCCCTGTGTGGCTGCCATGTCTCTCTATGAACCTGCACTGTAAGAACAGCACCTCAGGAGCTGATGGACACTTTGTCCTCAGTTGGCTTCCTGCACATTCTGCAAGCTGCTCACTGGGTGGAAGGTGCACACACTCGCCTCTGTGGCCAGGCAGAGACAGGGATGCAGACACAGGCTACTTTATCACCAGGCCTAGTGTGAGCAAAGCCCAGGTGCCTCTGCACATGGGTACAACTGGGCTTGCCATGCTGGAAACTGCCGTGGAAGGAAGGGGACTCATCAGTTGAGGTGCTGGGAAACGTAGCAAAGCCCACCTGCAGAGCACCTGCCATGTGTCTGGCACACACCTGAAGGAAGGGACAGGCCGTAGTCTGTTCGCCTCTCTCTCCACCTCTCTCTCTCTTCTCTATTCTTTCTTTTCATTTCTTCTTTAATATAATGTCTCCATGTAGGTGGCAGGCCTAGTACTTAAAGGCCTGCACATGCCAGCAGCTTCCTGGCTAGACAAGAACAGAGCCCTGGCTCTCTGGGGCTGCATTCAGGGCCCGCTGCCTTCCATCGCGAGGTGTCCTGCTCCAGCTGTGTCCTCTCCCGGGATTCACATGTGAGGGCAGAGTCCGAGGCCCCGACGCAGGGTGCCTCTCCTCCACCCAGGTGATGTCAGGAGACAGGCAGAGCGGAAGCAGCTCCACTTTCTCTCTGCAAAGCTGAGCTTTCCATGACTTGCCCCGGGCACCGTGCTCTGCCCACAGCCCACAGTCACCTCACAGAATGACCATCTTGCTCTGCTGCGTCCCTCTGATAAGACACCTCAAAGCTCTCTTTTGTAAGCTTGGCTGAGAAAGAAACAGTGACAGAGGACACTGCCAAGTCTTATCACAGCAACGTCTTTCCTACTGCACTAAACATTTCCCAGCACTTCGTCACTCACATTAATGGGAAGGGGCCACCGCTTTAGAAATGCTTTTTTCCCGAGGTTAATATTTCATGCTGAATCTATTCACTCTTTTGACATTTTTATGACCTGTGTACAACAGTCTCATATGTTCACAATAATGTTCAAATTGAAAGAGTATGATGATCATTTCACAATATAAAAAGTGCTCTTTGTGAAGTCAACTTTAAGCATCTTGCTACATTTAGGTCTTGTGGCCAATCAGATATTTTCTTTTTAGAGATTTGCCTCCCTTATTTTCCCTGGATTGTAACATTTGGAACGGCTAGAAAGAGATTGTTGACTTATCTGAGGCTCTCAAGAGTCCATGTGTTTCTTGTCCCCTGTTAAAGGCTAATGACCTTTAGACAAGTGAATGTCATCTATTGAATTAGAAACTTTTAAGAGTCTGGAATTGTTACCCTAAATTTGGACCTTACCTCAAGTTTCTGTTTAGTTGTCTAGATAAATGTGATATGTCCCAGTGCTGGACACATAACCCACACGTCCCAGGTGCCCTCTGCTGGGTCTTTATACACGTCAGCATATTTAGATCTCGCAGTGACCCAGCAAGCTAGGCATTGTGATGTCCAATTCTCAGGGACAGAAACTGGGGCTCAGAGAAGATAAATGATTTGCCCGAGTACGTGGCAGAACTAAACTGAGCAGTCCCTTTACTCCCAGGCCAGAATCAGCTCCAATTTGCAGGAATTATCACGATGCTTTGGATTAAATTCAAAAGCTACAGAAATCGTACGTGCTCTTTGCTTGTGCAATTGGGATTTTGCAGGATCTGACTGGACAGTGAGACTCATCGCCCACCCTGTGCTGCTTTGGATTAAATTCAAAAGCTACAGAAATCGTACGTGCTCTTTGCTTGTGCAATTGGGAATTTTGCAGGATCTGACTGGACAGTGAGACTCATCGCCCACCCTGTGCAAAAAAAAGCAGGGCTCTTTTCTTAAATTCTACCAATATCATAATTGTTCTAGAAAAAGAAAATCAGTATTAGTCATGCTTCTTGGACATGCAGTCCTTTCCAGCGTGATGCTTTCTGAAGCCCAGTGACCTTTCTACAACAAACGTTGACGGTGGGCCCAGGACTGTTTAAATCTCTGTAGAAATCTAGAGACTCATATCTCTTACGGAAAGCTTGGCAGGAAACAAACAAAAAAAATTTTTTCCCCAAGCTTTTTCTGTTTCTAAGGACTCACATGGAGTTTTCAGTTCATTTTGCTATTTTTAAAATGGTCTTAGGGTTACCTCTAAGTCCTGACCACAATATCCCGTTTTCTCAGGAAAAATCCTCCCCTTCCAGATGAAGCCCGTTTTCG
>NW_007727343.1:50189-51740 GCF_000696425.1 Galeopterus variegatus
CCTTTCTACAACAAACGTTGACGGTGGGCCCAGGACTGTTTAAATCTCTGTAGAAATCTAGAGACTCATATCTCTTACGGAAAGCTTGGCAGGAAACAAACAAAAAAAATTTTTTCCCCAAGCTTTTTCTGTTTCTAAGGACTCACATGGAGTTTTCAGTTCATTTTGCTATTTTTAAAATGGTCTTAGGGTTACCTCTAAGTCCTGACCACAATATCCCGTTTTCTCAGGAAAAATCCTCCCCTTCCAGATGAAGCCCGTTTTCGGCATGGCAGTGCAGTTCTCTGCAGATCTGTCCTTTCTGCACATTAGTGACTTGTCTGGGTCTAATTTAGGCCACAACACACATTGGGCAGGAACTCTTTAATTCCATGTTCTCTTCAATGTTCAGCAGATTTTGTTCACTCAACAAATGTTAAATGCCAGTAATAACTAACACCTTCTCTCTCTAAATAAAGCACTATTTTGAGACAGTATATACATGATCATTCTGATTTCATCTTTTATTTAAAGTACCGGGGAAAAAAAGCCACACACAGATTCTGTCAGCAATGCTTGAATCTCAAAGTCTAAAACTGGGTCATGGGAGAGGGTGGAGGATATGGGATGCTGAAGAGTCCGGAAGCACGTGCAACAACGCAGGGATGCTGATAATCAAACGTGTCTCTGCAAGTCATCGTGAAGGAAATGGGGACTGGGCGGATTGCCAGATGGGGACCTGCTGCCTGAGCCATGGTCTGGGCTCTGCCTCTGCTGTTGACCTGCACCCCCCTTTAGCCAGCACCTTCACCTTCATGGGACTCATGGTTCAAATTAGATGATGCCTGAGAAAAGTCAGTTCATTCACTTTAAGTTACTCATTTACTGAACACATTTGTTGGGTGCCTACTTTATGTTAAAGAGGGGAAATATAATGGTGGAAGAGATATTAATCAAATAATCTCAAAATAAATATAAAATTACAATGCAATAAATGCTGTAGAGGAGAGGCACGTGATACATAAGAATGGAGAATACATAAGAATACAGAAGAATGAAATATTTAACAGGCACCGACTAACCAGAACCTACAGTGCTCTTCGTGCCTGAAGGCTCCATGATGTGCCTGGAGATAACCCTTTATTGGCTGAAGAAAGTGGACTCAGGGTGGTAGCTACTTACCAACTTTGCAGAAATATTTCAATTTTTACAATCAGTGTTCTGGCTGAATATTGACTTTGCATAAGGGTTTGTAGAAGAATTTGCTTTAGGCTGGAAGTCTGGGAGAAGGCTTTATGTGGGGTGACATTCAAGACAAGAGCTGAAGAATAAGTAAGAATTAACTAGGTGAAGAGAGGAGGAAAATCCTTCTAGGCCTGAGAGTGCAGCATGTGCAAAGGCCCTGTGGCAGGGTGGGAGGTGCACAAAATATGTTCGAGGAGCTTAAAGAAGTGCAACATGGCTAGAGAACGTTCAGCAATGGGACCATACCAGGAGATGAGGCTGAGGACTCAGATATGAGGCAGAACATGCACGGTTTTGCAGGCCGGTGAAAGGGCTTTAATTTTTTTC
>NW_007727343.1:52214-82248 GCF_000696425.1 Galeopterus variegatus
AGGAAAATCCTTCTAGGCCTGAGAGTGCAGCATGTGCAAAGGCCCTGTGGCAGGGTGGGAGATGCACAAAATATGTTCGAGGAGCTTAAAGAAGTGCAACATGGCTAGAGAACGTTCAGCAATGGGACCATACCAGGAGATGAGGCTGAGGAGTCAGATATGAGGCAGAACATGCACGGTTTTGCAGGCCGGTGAAAGGGCTTTAATTTTTTTCCCTAAGAGCAATGGAAAGCCATTCAAGATCTGAAGCTGAGAATGGCAATAGCCAGATTTGCACTTTACAAAGGACACTCTGGCTGCTATGGAGAGCAAGGATTGCAGTGGGAGCAGGTGGAAGTCTGCTGTGGTCACCCAGGGGAGAAGCTGGTGGCTCAGAGTGGAACGCTGGTGACAAGGGTGGAGAGAAGACACAGGTTCTTACTCAGTGAACTTGGTAGATGATGGTCATTCACTGAGATAAGCAGTTGAATAGGTCTGGGGCTTGCTGATGGTGGGAGCTGGAGAGAGGCTGCTGGGAGGAGGAGGGGCTGGCCGGGATGAGATGGGGGCCCTCTGTGGGATCCAAGGTGGAACCGGGGCCTCTGGGAGTGTCTGGACCAGAGGTGTGTGTGTGCGAGTCGTCTTTGTAGCAGTGGCCACTGACGCCCGAACTGTGGAGGAGGCAGCCCAGGGAAGAGCTGTGGGCAGGAGGGGTCTTGAGCAACTCCAACAGTGACTGGCCGGGCCTCTACCTGTGTGGGGGACCAGGAAAGAGGGACTAGCGTGGACAACGAGGGCAGACAAGGTGGCGTGGAATCAAGGAAGCCAAGGAAAGCACATTTCTAGAAAGAAGGAGTAGACGACCATTGCCAAATGCTATGGAGACTGAAAATGCCCATCGGCTCGATCTCCAGAGAGGTTTCACTGAGCGGTTAGTGAGAACTGCTAGATACTATTTCAACGTTTTACTCTGAACTAACTATAGACTCACAAGTAGTTGCCAGTAGAGTCCAGAGAGGTCCCATGTCCCCATCACCCAGTTTCCCCCAATGGCAACATCTTACATAGCCACGGCACACTGACGTCTCCATGAAGAGCACAGGAAATTGACATCGGCATGTTGAAATTAATTTGACTACAGACCTTAATCAGATTGTAGTAAGGTCTGCTTTGATGGAGCAATGGGGCCAGACGTCAACTCAGAGTGGGCTGGGCAGGAAGAGGAGAGGCAGGCGACAGAGGCAGGGTAGATGGTAAATACGTGTCATATTCTGCTCTGCACCAGGCATGACGTCAGACACTGGGCACAGGGTACAGCCCTGGAGGAAACCTTCACATGCAAAAGATCTGGACAAAGAATCCAGGGGAAGGAAAACTGAAGATAAAAATCTACCTCTGGCAGTGGGCATCAGCATCAGAGGCCATGGGGTGCTGGGGACCAGAACTCTCTAGCAGCGTAGTCACTGAGGACATCCTCCCAACCCCTGGCAGTAGCAGGAGAAAACGTAATCAGAAAAGTGCAAATTCTCGAGACTCTTCCTTCGAGACCGATTTTCTGGGGAGCTAGGCCCTCCCCTTCAGACTTTACAAACTTAATGGCAGAGAACTGTTAATAGCAGAGCACCTTTCTGCACTGGAGCCCCAAAACATTGCACAGTGATTGCATTTGCTAATTGCACTTCAGAAGCAAGTCCCGCTAGGCAGTTGGAGTAACAGATTCCTAACGAGCCCATTGCACAGATAGAGACACTGAACCACACAGCCCCAGGGGAACTCCCAGTGCTCAGCCATGTAGCAAGGGCCTCCCTGGCACTCAGAATTCTAATTTATTGATGCGTCCGTGGCCTCTTGGTGGCCCCTACTTCCTGCGTTATCCCAGATCTCAAGGAACAGACTCTCCTGGGCCAATTAAGTAGTCACTGCTTCCTATGAAAGTGCGGTCACTTTCCTCTTTCCAATGTCACCCAAGTTGGCCACCCCCTGGTACCAGGCAGCCAACAGTGTCATAGGACATGTTTTCTATTTGTCTCTCATCCCAGTTGGTGAATGGCCAACAACCTGAAAAACAAATATGCAAAAGCTCGAAGGATAGATTTTTACCACTGCGCCACATTCCCCTCCCTCCCCCACTGCGGGTCACTCCTGGAAGCTGTTTCCAAATGGAGCGAGGCCAAGGACCGCTGGCAGCAGCCTGGCGTCTCGGGGCTGGGGCAGGTGCTAGTCGTCTTCAGACAGGTGCATGGAGGCAGGTGCACCATGGGGGTCTCCTCCCTCATCTGCAGACCCTTAGCTACGGGGCTCTCAAGAGCAGGGCTGCGCCTCCAGGGAGAGAAGCAGGAGGTGGTGTCGGCCCTACGTGGCCGACTCTCAGGACACTGGTCCCCCGCCTCCGTCCACAATGCACTCTTCCCAAATCGCTTGCTCTGGGCGGGGGAGGCCTGCTGCCATGGCAACCCAGCCTTCCTAAGCGGGGACAACTCACCAGAGAGATGCGGGGAGAAAAATGCCACTGAAGAATTTCCAAAGAGGAGGGGTGCACGGGGCAAAGAGAGGGACAAGAGGGCTGGGAACGACGCGGGTGGAGACGGCCAGCTTCCCTGGTTGAGGACCCACAGGGGATGCTCCATATAAATGCCCCCCAGACACGAACCATACAGACCGGGCTGGGAGAGGGGACAGCGCTGGCGCCCAGACTTCATCTGCACGTGCTCAGCTACTATCGCCCCCTCTATGGGTGCCCAGCACAGACACGTCCGTGTCTGCAGTGTCCTTGTGTCGTTAATAAACACTACCTTTGTACTCAGTAAAATATATTACAGAGGTCAATGTGCTCTCATCAAAACGTGAACTCTGCCATTGAGGGCTTTTTGTTACTGCTTTTGCTCTGCTGGAAATCATATTTGAAACACAATTATACCTCCTTCGCAAAGAGAAGGAATGTGGTCAACGTAACGCGCATGCCTCCCCACTAGTTGCTGCAGGAAAGGGAGGACGCGTCCAGGTATGTCTGCGGGCCAGTGTGCCCGAGGCAGCCCGCCCCCACCCACGTGCCCGAGACTTCATGGTGCTGCCATGTGGAAACACGCCAGGCCAACAGTGCTAGGAGCCCCTGAATCCTCCGAAAAAGGACCAAAATAGCCATACACAGTGGCGGGGGATGGGCTGGCAATCCCCTCTAATTCCGGGGGCCCCTGAGTACGGCCCGTTCTGAAATACTTTAATTCACTCCCCTCTACACTTTGCGGCCCCTTCAGATCCCTTTTCTTCCTGTTTCTAAAGCAAGACACTGCTCTCTGCATCACGAGCCCATGGCACCATTTCTGAAACAGCCCAGTGTTAAGTAGCTGGTGCATGTAATGTCAAAAGGGGTGTTTAGTTCTCAGAACCAAAGCAAACACACACACAAGCGTTCTCTTTGGGACCAACGTGGGAGCGTTTCTAAAGGCTGACCACAATGTTTCTGACATTCCCGTTTACTGAAAGGAACGGGCAAATTCCACCACGCCTTTCTCTGTGCCTGACAGCTCACAGAAACAAGCCAGGGCTGGAGGCTTGCTTAAGATCCAAGTCGGGAAACAGAGAAACAGAGTGCCGGGGCCTGGAAAAAGAATACAAAAAACACACAAAATGGGAGGCAACTGGTTTTCAGAGGGAGCGACTGGTGCAGAGAAAAGCCTTATCCATTCACATAAGTGAGATACACAACAATGTCACATTCACCTTTTTCCCTCTGATGTCATTTTTGACACAAAGGCTTTGTGACATGCTTGACTCCCAAGCCCTGGCTCTCAATGTGACATTTGACAAATCTTTCATTCCTTCCCTTTCAACAAATATTTATTGAACAAACTCTGCTAGATGCTGGGATACAGAGATGAATATCCGCGCAGCCTTCTTTCAGAGGCTACTGGAGATAACAGCAGTCTCTTACGTTTGCAGACTACTTCCAGCTTCAAGCATTTCACACCCGTCATCTAATTTAATCCTCAGGACCAGCCTGGCAGTGTGCAGATAAAGCCTGAGCAGGGAACGAAAGGCAGAAAACCCTCCTCTAAAGATGCCACCAATGTTGGGATGTTGTCCTGTTATTACCAACTCACTTTGCACTTAGCAAATCTAGGTGCTAAAACTGTCTGTTCTCTGGGTACAAGGGCACAAGTCTGCCCGGGTTTGAAGAATCTCTCAGAAGATTAAATAAGTTAGCCTTCAAAGAAATTTTTGAAAGTAAGGACAATTTATTCAGAAATAAAATTGGCTTTACTTTCAAAGAAGACTGCAAAGAAGACATTTTCAAAGCAATGGCTGGATGAGGTAGAGAAAACCCTGGGCAAGGAGTTAGGAAGTTTACAGCCTGGTTTTGTCTGTGGCTTTTGAAAAATGAAGAAGTTGGGTCAGATTACTTCTAAGCTGCAGGTCAAAAATTCTGCAAGATTTACCGTGTAGGTATGAATTTATACACATTTTTCAGTAGTTCCTAATAAAAAGATGGATCAATTGCAGTTTTAGAAATTTTGCAATCGATTATTACTTGTATATGTATTCATTTAATTGCCAAAACTGATCAAATATCGAGAACTAAGACATTTTTAATGTCTTATTATTTTGAGGTAGCTTCCCACATGTATTATGGGAACAATAAGGATGGAAAGTATAATTCCCAAAAGAAAACCAGCATTCCACACACATGTGCTTAATAAACACACGAAGATATGGAAGCATGCAGGACTGCATGCAGAGCAGATGACTTCAGGGAGCACAGAACAGAATTTTGAAGTGGTGGCAAACTGGAGAATACAAAGGGATATTTTTTTGAGAAGTGCAGTGAAGTATTTAGTGCCTCAAACAAAAGCCATGTAACCGAGAAACAAAACAGTGGCTTGCAGGCTGCGGTGGAGTGAGGTGCATGGGTTCAGCTGCGGAAGGAGTTTTAACTTCACTGCTCAGTCCGACAGTGGTTCTATGAAGCCTACTCTGTGACTTCTGCCTCAAACAAAAGCCATGTAACCGAGAAACAAAACAGTGGCTTGCAGGCTGCGGTGGAGTGAGGTGCATGGGTTCAGCTGCAGAAGGAGTTTTAACTTCACTGCTCAGTCCGACAGTGGTTCTATGAAGCCTACTCTGTGACTTGGTGCTGAGGAGCCGAGGAGCCTTGGCTGAGTCCCCTGTGTTCTCTGCCTCTAGATATTTGCATTTGGAAGATGAGGTTGCTCCTGTTCCAGCTCCGAGAATATCATGATTCTGTGCAGATCAAAGTAGCAGATTTAAATCCAGAGTCTCAGTGTACATCAAAGATATTGGCCACTTGATCTCATTTAACACAATCAGATAAGCCACTCCAGGTAGCCTCAGCTCCCTGGCACTCTGGCCTGTGGCCCGGCACAGTGACAGTGCCTCTAAGGCCAGTCCTGCCTGAGGTGCAGAAGCACGGCGGTGCTTGCTGGCTGTGGGCCGCCTGCCTTTCAAGACCACTCCTGCAGCACAGGAGAGTAGCCGTGCATCACCTGCCCTCACCTGGCCTAGGTAAGATGGTTTCACCCTCATGATAACCCCGGTTCCCCACTCACGGGGCTCAGGCTCATTAGGACTTCATGTGACCCGCTTGCACACAGCTGCAGAGCTGATCTCCCTAACTCCACCCTCACCGCCCCAGGGCCCCACTACACAGTTTCCCATGGTCTCTGTCGCAGTGGTTCTCAAACATGATGGGAGAATTCTCTGTCTCTGAGAGTATGTGAACGAGAAAGCATGTAAATAAACATGTGTGTGAATAAGACCAGAGGGATCCTGGTTCATACGCTCTCAACTCCCACCCCTGAGCACCCTGGTTTTACACGATCTCATCTTAATTCCTTACCAAGCCTTCAGGCACTCACACGGTCTAGACTTCTCTCTCACCAGAGAAGTCTGTGGCTCCCTTTCAGCCGTGATGGTCTGTCTGTGGCCCCCCATGCCTCTGCTTGCTATGACTGCGCTTCCTAGTGAAATATATCTCTTCTACATCTCGTAAACTCTTTAAGATGTAGCTCAAGCTTCTTGGCAACACTCTACAAAAACTCCCAAGCCACAGGGCATCTAGCATTTAAACTAGGTTAAAAACTCTCCCAGGGTGGGAACCCCATTTGGTACAAATTTCTCTCCCCACAGGCCCGTAGGGGCTAAATAAGCATTTATTAATAATGGGTAATAAATGCAATGGTAATGAATTTTTTAAAAAGGAATTTCATCATTAATGAGTCAAATTAGAAATTCACAGCTTTGAAGTATAGGCAAATATATGTATCATTAATTAATATCATTCATTAAGTAATATTAATTAATATCATTATATGTAGACCAAAATTGTGAGGAACACACAGTAAAAGTTCAGAAGTTCCACCATTAAAATTATTTTTGTAAAACGAAATTAGAATTTTGTATTTTCTGAATCCTAAGCGTAATTTAGCGGTGGTAAGTTAAACAATCCAGAAGACGAAAGAGAAAACAGGAAGCAGCTAATTCTCTTCGCGTGAACCATTGCTTAGTTAACTCTTCTCTCAGAAAAATAACTTTTCAACTGCTCAACTGGTGGTACTGATTTTTCATTCTTAACGCTTCTCTACCCTTTGATCCTCAAAAGTGAATCACGGAGCCTCGTATTTCTTTGTGTGGCTGGAAGGGAGCTACGAAGACAAGGAAAGGGAAGGGAAGGCGTTCTGAGTGACAGAGGAAGGAAAGAATTATTCTCTGCCGCCTCCAAACAGAGATGTAAACTGCAAGGTTGCAGAGAGGGCAACTTCATTTTGTTTCCATCATGGAAAAGGGACGCTAATGTCAAGAGATCGGTTAATATCTGACTAACTTTTCCCTATGTGCCTAATTTATCGAAATAAAAATGATATATTAATGAAGGCCCTGGCTGTTTCTGCAAACACCCTTGCAAGGACAGATAAATGATTTTTAAAAATCTCCTTCTACTAGGAAGACACCGTCTTGTATTTGTAGCTAAGTCAAAGGCATTTCTGTGACAGGAAGGCGAAGTCGTGTTCGTAGTCTGCAACACCAGCAGCAACCCTACTGTTTTACTACTTAACATATTAAAACTGTTTAAAGCGTTTGACATGCGTGCTCTTTCATTTGATCTCCACAGCAACCTGTGGAAGACACAGGAGGAGGACGCGACCAACACAATGAAATAAAGGCTTTTCTCTGGCAACACAATGAATTAGTGGCAAAGATAAGACGGGAAACCAGGGCTCCCGACTCCCAGCAGTAAGCTCTTTCCAGCTTAAACGTAAACTTCTTCTTCAGGAACTATGGCTCATCTGTAAAAATCTGAGAACATGCTGTAAACATTTTTTGTTCTAGCTGCCTCCAAACAGAAATGTAAACTGCAAGGTTGCAGAGAGGGCAACTTCATTTTGTTTCCATCGTGGAAAAGGGACGCTAATGTCAAGAGATCGGTTAATATCTGACTAACTTTTCCCTATGTGCCCAATTTATCGAAATAAAAATGATATATTAATGAAGGCCCTGGCTGTTTCTGCAAACACCCTTGCAAGGACAGATAAATGATTTTTAAAAATCTCCTTCTACTAGGAAGACACAGTCTTGTATTTGTAGCTAAGTCAAAGGCATTTCTGTGACAGGAAGGCGAAGTCGTGTTCGTAGTCTGCAACACCAGCAGCAACCCTACTGTTTTACTACTTAACATATTAAAACTGTTTAAAGCGTTTGACATGCGTGCTCTTTCATTTGATCTCCACAGCAACCTGTGGAAGACACAGGAGGAGGACGCGACCAACACAATGAAATAAAGGCTTTTCTCTGGCAACACAATGAATTAGTGGCAAAGATAAGACGGGAAACCAGGGCTCCCGACTCCCAGCAGTAAGCTCTTTCCAGCTTAAACGTAAACTTCTTCTTCAGGAACTATGGCTCATCTGTAAAAATCTGAGAACATGCTGTAAACATTTTTTGTTCTAGCATGTAGTGATGATTCTCAGCGTGTGGTCCCCAGACCAGCAACGTTGGCTTTAAGAACTTGTTAGAAGGGGACATTCTAGGCGCCCCCACCCCCACCAGCAAAGCCGACCGCACCAGAAGCTGTGGGTTGGGGGCAGCAGTCTGTCTTAAGGAGGCCCGCATGCGACGCTCTGCATGCATGTGTGAGAGCCACTGCCCTAGAACACAGAAGCTAATAATCACTCACTTATCTCATTTCATCCGACAACTCCAAGACAGGTAATACTGTCGTTCCTCACAGTTTTCCATATGAGGAAACCAAGGCTCTAAAAGAAGAGTCAACATTTCCAAGATCACGTGGTCAGCAAGAGAAAACTGAAGCACAAACGCGTGCCTGTGACTCCAGAGGCCCAAGTTCCAGACCCAAGGTCCCATGCTTGTCAACAAGTGCAATCGTCAGAAAGGATTCCACTCTGAAGAGTTTGGATCAGTGTGTCTCTAATTTCTACCCAAATGAGGTGATGCCTTTTCTTCGCAATAGACATTCACATTGAATAGGATGGCTATCACACGGGTCATGAAATTTTGGGGAGAGGGTCATAAAATAACCAGTTTTTTGCAACTGACAGGGGAAATCTGAATTTTTATAGGGAATGATCATGCAAATACCCAATTACAATAGACATTCACATTGAATAGGATGGCTATCACACGGGTCATGAAATTTTGGGGAGAGGGTCATAAAATAACCAGCTTTTTGCAACTGACAGGGGAAATCTGAATTTTTATAGGGAATGATCATGCAAATACCCAATTTCAGTGGAATCTGAGCTTATGTCACATTTCACATTACTCCAAATTTGGAATTAAGAGCACTTTTGATCACTTTGCTCTTCAAGTGGTTGGCATTTATTTTCTGAGCGGTCCCAGGAAAATAAAAATGTGATTGTCATAAATTTTCATAACTAGAAGAGGCTGCTCAAATGTTTGAAAAGACTTTATAGACAAAGAGTTAAAATAATAGTGAAGGCCTGAATTAGCAGAGGAAACCCCTGATGAAAGCCTTGACGGCTGCCCTTCAGGATACTTTTCAAAGAACAACAGGTGTTCTGTGGTTTTGTCCAGGAATCTGCTGAATCCTAGCACAGGGCCTGCGTGTAAGTGGTTGCACATTTCACCCTATGTTGCCTCTCTCTCCATCAATCTTACCTTAGGGTCATTAAGTTTTCAGGGAACCATGGGAACAGAACTGATTATAAACTTAAAGGACAGCAATTTGGTATAAGATGCTGTTAAAGGGCAAGTAGGTAGTAAATTTTAAGACTAGAATTGGAGATATTTGAGAGGCCTTTTCTTCTCAGCACATGCATCTGCAAAATGACCTCACTTCTAAGACCTAACTCAGAAGGGTCAGAATATTAAGTATTCTTTCCCCCCTCCCTATCCTTGCTTCACCTGACAAAAGTGCAGGGGAAAAGTGAGACAGGAGAAAGACAGAATCCATCACAGCTTTGAGAAAGAAAATCTACACCATCAGCTGAACTACGTGTTGTCCATCCTCACTGATAAATACACATCATTATATTTCATCTACATATTTTTGTGGAATGAACATTAAATTAGGGTATGTCATATCTCTGAAACTGTTTTTAAGACAAAGCATACACATCTCTTCCTTTAAAATAAATGGTCATGTGAATGTCAAACAGCAGCTATCCCATATACTAGAGAAGTGTTAGTTACCCTATGTTTTTGTGCAACGTGCACAAAATTATAATTTTGTCTTTGCATATCGGTTTGTAGGCCAGAATAGAAGATTCTGGGACAAAGAAGATATGGTGGATCTCGGAAAAGCTTAAGGCTCTTTGTGATAATGGAGTTAGCGCACAGGAGGGGCACTGGGCCACCACGTGGATTTAGGCTGGATGCCTCCTTTTGAGCACTGAGGCTAGTAGGAATCTAAGCAAGGCCCTGGTGCTGCCACAAACTGTGACACAGGTAGGGTGATGGGTCTGTTCTGTCATCAGGATCACGGATAATTTAGAGTCAAAGTCCTGCTGATAAAGAGTCCTGTTCGATTCTGCTTAAGACCCATCCAGGTCACCTGGTGCGTGTCCTCACGGGTGGGGCAGTAGATGGGTATCCTAAAGGGATCCTGACTAAAGGCCAGCAAACTCCGCTCCCCTTCCTAAACCTCTAATGCTGACATCTAATACTGAAACACTGCTCCACGGGGTGTGCAATACATAATACAACCCAGTGAAAAGGAAAGAGGGGACTGGATGTAAGCACCAAGGGGCTGCAGAGCATGATTAAATCACTTACATTTCTACTAATCAGAATGTCTACAGACAACAAAGCCACTGGACAAAAACTTAGAAATTAAATCCTTGGTTAGATATTGCACATAATACTAATCAATCAACTGGATTGATACCCCACTTCCCCATTGAATTAGCTAATTTCTTAGCTAAGCCAATTTAATTATTTTGCCTGCATAGAATTACCTTTGAGATAATCAATAAAAACCCAGAAACTATCACTTAAATGTTAAACTGCTAAGTGATTCAAAACACAGGCATCTCAAAACAATTTCTCTCTCTAAAACGCCTTCCTTTTTATCCTGTGGACATAATAGTTGAAATAAAATGCTGTTTTTAAAAAATACAATACTTCCACTTATGGAGAAAAAAGGGCATGGGAGTGTCATACATTCCCAGTTGATTTAAGAAGACAATGAAAAAGTCAGGAGATTCTAATTATTATAACATTTGAACTATAGGTTAAATAAACTATATTTTGTTTCCTAAATAAAATTAAAAACAATGGATTAAGAAAATTATTTGCTGAATTACATATACATGAGTAATTATAGACATAAATTTATATATATATGTTTATATATGCACATATATATATTTTTAAAGGATTATACAATTATAAGAAAAAGTTCAGGACTTCAAAAGTTAAATGTTGAAAGAACCAGGCAGAAAATCTAAATGAGAGAAAACACAAATGGACTACCAAAACTGGGAAATTGATGATTTTGCCATTAGTTCTTTCTAAGTACTGCCCTGCCATGAGAGCCTCACCTAAATCTACTTAAGAACCTGGCATGCACATCAGAAGAATTTATTTCAGACTATGTGGTCTCTTGTGGTTTGACCTGCCGAATCTTACTTTCATCCTTCCAGATTCTTCATTTACTTCTACTCTGAGACTCACACTCGGCATCCACCTAAATCTACTTAAGAACCTGGCATGCACATCAGAAGAATTTATTTCAGACTATGTGGTCTCTTGTGGTTTGACCTGCCAAATCTTACTTTCATCCTTCCAGATTCTTCATTTACTTCTACTCTGAGACTCACACTCGGCATCTCAAGCTCGGATGCCCCATTCTGGACACAGTAGCCACGCTGAACCTGCATGCCCATTTCAGATGTGAGCTCACTGGTTCAGCCTCTGCCCTGTGCACGGGGATAGTGGGAGGGGCCTCTGTGGCTATTGACTTCCTGCCCTGACCCCAGAGAAACTGATCAAGAGTCAGAGGGACACAGATCATGCACCAATAACCAAAGAAATCCAGATATGCATCCAGGAAACAGTGCTTTATTTAAGAATTTGCAAAATTTTTCATTTAATCACCAATCTTGTTAGGATTGGATGCAAATGAGATGCCAGGGCCTGGAAGTTAGTAAAGTTTATATACTGGTATATCCTGTGCGACTATTTTATTTTATTTTTTCCCTGTTTTTCTTTGTAATTTCTTTTAAAAAGTTTTTTAAATTAAAAAAGTGTTTAACATTTACTTGTGCATATCTGTGAGATGCAATGTGTTGTTTGAATGCATGCATATACTGCACAATGATTCACTTAGGGCGGACAGCAGAGCTTTGTACCCAGGAGTCCACCACTTCTCCTGTCCCCCACCCTTCTCCCCTCCTGACTTCTGGTAACCATTATTTTACTCTCTGCTTCCATGAAAACTGCTTTTTTTTTTTTTTTTTTTTTTTTTTAGATTTCACATATGAGCAAGATCATGCAGTATTTGATTTTCTGTGTCTGACTTACTTTACGTGATGGTTTCCAGTTCCATCCATGTTGTTGAAAACAATAGGATATCATTTCTTTTTATAGATGAATAGTATTTCATTGTGCGCATATACTAGTTTTTTTATTCATTCATTCATTGATGGGCATTTTGGTTGATTCCATCTCTTGGCTATTTGAATAGTGTTGTGATGAACAAGGGAGTGCAGGTGTCTTTTGATATACTGACTTCATATCCTTCGGGTATATGCCCAGTAGTGGGATAGCGGGGTCATAAGGTAGATCTATTATTAGTTCTCTGAGGACCCTCCACAACATCCATACCAATTTACACTCCCGCCAACAATGTAGGAGAGTTCCTTTTTCCAGTGCAACTATTTGAAAAGCAAGATGACAATAAAGATCAAGAATCATAATAATGTTCATATTCCTCAAGCCTATAATTCCACTACTGTGAACTTATCCTAAGTAGATAATTAAAAAAAAGAAAAAGCCCTACAACCAACCATGTTCTTTGTAGTTATTTAAAATAGTAAGAAATGGTAAAATAAGGGAACAATTTGGCTAGTTATGATAACTCAACTAGGGAGGATATTATTTAGACATGAAAAATATAATAATCACTCATTATAACAAGAAAAATGTTTATAATAAAAGACCAGGCACAAAAGCTGAATAAAAGCGGTAAGTTCCAGGCAAGAACAACTATCTAATGTGCCTGCACGTGCACGTACCCATCCAGTGAGTGTGCAGCAAATATTCACCATTCACAAATTCTGCATTTGCAAATTTCCCTACTCCCTGAGGTTTATTTGTAACCCTCAATTCAATACTCACAGTGACTTCACAGCCATTCATGGAAATGCACAGAACGGTGACGTGACAAACCTCTGCTGGACTTGCACATTTCCAATGAAGGCTGGACAAGGCTGCGCTCTGCCTCCTTGTTTCAGCTCTGACACTGCAAACAGGCATACGTGTCACAGGCCACCAAATGTGGTACCATGTTTCCTGCATTTCTGTGACTTTTTTGGTGATTTGGCTATTTAACCTGGTCCCCAAACATAGTGCTGAAGTGCTGTCTAACGTTCCTAAATGTAAGGAGGCTGTACAGTGCCTTATGAAGAAAATATGTGTGTTAGAGAAGCTTCTTTCAGGCACGAGTATTTCCCCTAGGAGCCATGGTTCAGTATTTGCTAATTCAGTTACTTTACAGAACATAAATACAGCAAATAAAAAGAATCGATTGTACAAGGGTACTTCAAAAAATTTGTGGAAAAATGGAATTGAAACGTAATGCAAATCTTCTCATGAGCTTTTTGAAATACCCTTGTATATATGTATCTCTATGTATATATCTGTATATACACGCACATACAAACTAGCAGAGAATAGTGTGTACAGATACATAAACATGCAATCATGTGGGTTAGGGATGATTTAATTTTCCCCTTAGAATTTCAAGAATGTTTTTATAACATTGCTTCCACCATAAAAACATTTAAAATGGACAAAAGCCAAAGAAACCCTACGGACTGATACCAGAGTTCACCAGGCATGCGTACAGTTCTTTCGGAATCAGGGGCTTTAATACCTCTGTCAAACACAGCAGGTTGGCCAGCAAGTGTCCTTCACGCTCGTTCTCTGGACAAGTCACCTGATCTTGCAGTGTTTGAGTTGGCTCTACTAAGAAGTAAGGATAACATCAGGCCCTGCGTGAGTGTAGGAATTAGAATCTTGCAGTAAGTTTCCCAGGGAGACATTCTGATTCTCTGAGGCCTCTAGCATGGTGGTGTGTCAAGAGTGTCTATTTTAAATTGTTACTTGATGCTACGGACTGAATTACATCCCTGCCAAATTCCTATGTTGAAACCCCAACTCCCCATGTGACTGTATTGCAGGTGGGGCCTTTAAGGAGATGATTAGGTTAAGTGGGGTCATAGGGTGGAACCTGGTCCAATAAAAGTGATGTCCTTACAAAAGAGGAAGAGACGCTAGAGACCTCTCTGTGCCACATGAGGGCACAGCAAGAAGGCATGCCAGGAAGAGATCCTCCCCAGAGCCCAACCACGCGGGCAACCTGAATTTGGACTTCAGCCCCAGCACTGTGAGAAAATACATTCCTGTTGTCTAAGCCGCCCAGTCTGTGCTGTTTTGTGATGGCAGCCCTGGCTGACTAGTACATGTGGTTCAGTCCCCTTGCCCTCTGGCTTCCCACCGGTTTCTGAGGGCGGGACAAGGGTCCGGAGTCACCATGGGCTGGCTGCATCCTTCTACTCGAAGGCGCAGCTCTCGTCAGGAAGCCCTCCCGGGGCGGCCCCCCTTCCTTGGTCCAGGTGGCCAGTCCTGCCCCTCGTCCTTTCAGACAATGGGGGCATAGGGCCGATGCCATCCCTTGTGTCTTCCCTAAAACCTAGCCTCACCTTGTCAACCCCTTCCTTGGTCCAGGTGGCCAGTCCTGCCCCTCGTCCTTTCAGACCATGGGGGCATAGGGCCGATGCCATCCCTTGTGTCTTCCCTAAAACCTAGCCTCACCTTGTCAGCAGTCCTTCTATCACATCTGTTTTCATTACTCGATCTCAGTGCGCCACGTATTTCCTTCCAAGACCCCGCCAGGATCCAACAACACGTGGGAAGTGCTGAAAAGATTATTTAAAAAATGGGATGATGATTCCAAATACTGTTGCACTGATGGAGACTGAGACCCGAGAACTCTTAATGAACGGGTCATCATGTCACATCCGCAGGGCCTCCCAGGTCATGGTGAGTGGGATCAGCAGGGGACAGTGGTGGCCGTGCTGCCTGCACCACTGGCTCGAGATGATAAACAGCGCCACAGTGATGGTGAAAATGAAGGCCTTGGTCTGCCCGGCACGCAGCCCATGAGCATTACGTTTTTCTTCCAGTACTCCACGAGCCAGGCCTTCCGTAATCTCTGATTCCAGTTTTATTTTTGCTGTGCCTTTTTCTCCATCTTGGTTCCATTTGCTGAAAAGTCTCCATTGTTGTAGGGGTCAGGAAAAAGGGGCAGAGGGGGTGCTTGTTTAGAAGTGGTTGCCTAGAAACCCATCCTCCTTATTCCAAGGACAGAGGCTATTTGCATTTTGGGAAAGAGGGAAAAAAAGCCCCACTACTCAGGAGGGGTCCCGGGTGAGAGTGTCTTGCTGACTCTCCTCAACGCAGCTTCTTCCTTTGAGAACTCCCCGAGTGGCTGTTCTTTGCCTGCAGCAGCTCTTGTGTGCTCCCTTGTAGGGGTGTGGGGTTGGGGGGCGCCTTCCCAGGTGCTCCCAGAGCCACCCAAGGCAATGGTGTCTCTTGGCACTGACCAGCTGCAGCCCCGGGCGGCACAGGACAGAGCTCAGAACATCCCGATCTCATTCAAGTGGGAACTGCTTTCCCACACTGTTCTTTCCTCTCATAGTTTTCTGTCCTGGAAACATGCCACACCCAGGGGACATCCGGGCCTGCTGCTCTTAACCCCCAGACTGCCGGTGAGCTCCTTGAGTTTGCTTAGCGAAAGCCGAAGCCAGCAGGGATGTGGGGACGGGGACAGACGCAGACCTCCTCTCCGAAGTTCTGGCTGCCCCACAGGAGGTGGGGACTGAGGGAAGAGAGACTGTTCTCTGCATCACTCGCAAAAGTGAGCTGGGTTTGTATTTGAAAGAATCACTATTCCAAACTCTACCCCAAAACATCCCATCCTCCATCCTGCTCCGTCTCCACACGGGAAGAGTAAAGGGCCGTTCTCTTGCAATAAGGCTGGGTTCCTTCCTCCTGTATGCCTTAAAAAGGTAAAGAAAACTCCTGAGCTAGCTGGCTCCAAGACGGGCACGACCTTTAATTTTCTGCAGCTCTAAATTACCATCTGTGAAACTGAGATCTCTAAAACGGACATTGACAGTGGTTGACAATGTCTCACTTACTTGGGTGTGTGATTTAACGAAGACCATCTCATGATCGTGTCTACGTCGGTTCACCCACCACTTTAGGACGCTAACTATTTGTCATGAGTAGGGACCCTGGCTGGACGCAGGTCAGACGGATGTACAACAGGAAAGCAGATACATCTCTCATTAAGGAGATGTTATCAGATTTTATCTGTCATTCCTTTGACATTTTCTGTATTTCCATGCACACATACACCCAGAACAAAAAACCCATGGAAACCTGCATGCAGCTAATAAAAAAACAAACTTCTTTGACTAATGTAGGGACATTGCTCTGAGAGAGGAAAGGTGGAAGAAGATAGTACCACCTAATCCTCTTACCTGTAAGGTCAGGAGATAAAATGCGTGCAGAAGAAAACTCTGAAAGATTCGTGGAGGTTGGTCATGAGCAGAGGACAAAGAAACAAAGCTTTACAAATACTGCTAAGCAAAACTTAACCTTGTGCAGAAGGACACACTGCAGCTCTTTTCTTTTCTTTTTTTGCTAGATTTGTAAATTTTCTAAGAATTGATCTTAAGTCTTCTCTGTGAAGAAAATATTTTGATCGAATTCAATGGATCTGAGAATTAAGCTTAGAATTTTAGAGCTGAAAGACCTGAGAAGTCCTCTGACTCGACAAGCACTGTCTTCATTTCACAATTGAGGCCAGACACTGAGGGCCGGGAGGTTCATACTTGCTCAGACCACACAAGGACTGAAGAGGTGGCAATTAATGCACAGAAATAGTTACTTACTACACTTTAGGTTCGTGTAACCACAGGAAGTTGGCCTTATTAATAATGGCAGTATTATGTGTGTTATCAGTCAACTTTGTTTCTCATTTGAAAGGGTTCTGAGTTACAGATGCTCTTCAACTTACCATGGGGTTATGCCCAATAAACCCACCATAAATGGAAAAATATTGTAAATCAAAATGCATTTAATACACCTAACCTACGGAACGTCATATTTTAGCCTAGCCTACCTTAAACATGCTCGGAATACTTACACTAGTCTACAGTTGGACGAATTCACCTGACACAAAGACTGTTTTGTACTAAATGTGTTGGCTATCTCATGAAATTTGCTGAATATTGTACTCAAAGGGAAAAACAGAAGTTTTTCTATGGGTACTCAATAAATGGGTACTTGGAGTACAGATTTTACCGAATACGTATTTCTTTCGTACCATTACCAAGTCAAAAAAGTCAAAGCATCATAAGTCAGAGACCGTCCACACGTGCTCTTGGGAATCGGGGACGTGGCATGTAAAGCAAGGAACTGAGGTGGACAGCCACACTCCTGCCCACCTCCCCGTTCATTTCACGAGGAGTATTTGAGGACACACCGGGTGTTATCTAGTCCTGAATGAGCGACTAGGGAAGACTGTTCTGACCAAATGTGCTGTTGGGTGAATGTTCTCTCTGTGGCAAAATTGGTGAGTTTTGCTGAGAGTCTCAAGACTAGTGAGGCAGTCATCTGGGAAACCGTTGAGCGACATGTTCTCTGGGTTTCCCTGATCTGCTTACCACTTCCCTTTCTATTAACTACTGCCACTCAATTATTCACAGTCAGTTGTGCTTCAAAGCCGTGAACGTTTGGACAGTCTCTTCTCTGTGACATGGAGAAACTGCTGGGCATGGTCCTTAAGCTGTTTAAATGCTTATGTCATAAGTATAATGAGATACTAAGTTCAGGCTTTTCGCAGTAGTCCATGCACATATAATCAAGGCCTGTGAAAGTTCAGATGAAGTCTGGCAAGTTTGAAAGGAGCAAGGCAAGCGTGGAATGAGGGCTTACTGGGCAGTGTGGGGTGAACTGGAACCACGGTTGTTCTGGGAGCAGCGGGTTTCATAAATGTCCCCTGTACACAGAGGACTCAGATATGCTCATATCCTTTTTGTTTGGGCTAGAACAAATTTATACAAGTAAGAATATGGTAGCTTGTTTTAATTCTCAGAATAAAACCCACTGAATCTTGGAGTTATAGGAGTCTTTAGAGATTATCTAACTCATATACAATCTTAAGACAGAATCCCAAAAACCAAAGAAAATAAAGATGCATCATGTTAGTATGAATTTATTTCTAAAACTTCGAACTGGTAGCATTTATGCATTATAAAGTAAAACCACAAAAACACATTAAAACTTTGCTGTTGCCCAATGTGTTAAGATTGTATATACAACACATCTGAGCATGTTGGCTTCCATTAGTTTTTATTGCTTACAATGCATTAATACTAGTATTTATATCAATGCAGATGAAGTTGAAATCAACTGTTTACAGAACTAATCACTGAAGCCCCTTCACAGATTCACTAGGTCTCACGGAACACAATTTGTAAGACATGGAGCCCGTTCTACAGCAGCGCGGAAGATGGAAAGCCTAGCTTGGACATGTCTCTACAGTGATAGGGAACTCACGTCCTGGCAAGGTGGCCCACATCACGACTGTCATTTGTGGGTAGCTCTCTTTACATTGTGCCAAATATCCTTCATGAAATTCTATGCAACAGTCCCAGTTCTGGTCTCTGGGACTCTGTCCTCATCTTTGTGGCAAAAGGCAGCTAATGTGTTCACATCTAGGGCTTCCTTCTTCTTGTCCCAATGTCTCCAGTTTCCTCAACTCTCCCGCCTAGGGCACGGTTCCAGACTTCTTGGTCACCCCCCTCTGAATGCTTTCTTGTTAGGGACACTCTTGAAATACAGGTGGCTTAAAATCACCTGAACCAGACATGCACCCCACTGGATTCTTGATCTCTCCCAGCCCATTCCAAAACCTGGTCGTGGAATGCCACCGACTGTCCACTTGGGCTGGCCAGAAACTGGTTTCCCATTCTGAACATCTTCCTGCTTTGCTCTTTCCACACTTCGTCCACTCCCAGGCCATTGTGCCTCCTAAGCAGCTTATAAATCTCTTCAACCTGGTCAGTCTCCACCGTGATCATCTTTGCTTACCGTACTATCGTCTCTCCCCTGAACTTCCGCAAGAGTCTCTTAAACCACCTGCTTACAGCCACTCTGGATCCCCAGAGCTGCACAACCTCACATCTCTCTTAAAGCTCTCAGTGACCTCCCATTGCTTTTATGCTAATGGAAATTTGTTAGCACAGCTGACAAGGTCCTGTGTGCCTCGGTCCCTTTGTGCTTCTCCGGCGGGATTCGCACCTCATGTTCTGTGCCCAGCACACTGTCTGTCTGTTCCCTTCACCACGCTCTGCTTCTCCTGCCATGAGGCCTTCTCACCCATGGTTTCCTCTGCCTAGAGGGCACTGCCTGCATCTTTGGCCCAGTGAATCCAACCTGCAGGACTCACTTCAAAGACGCCTTCCTCTGTCTTCCCAGAGCTCTTATACCAGGTCCGATTCCCTTGTTATATGTTCTATGGCCATTGGGATGTTTTCCTTATGTCACTTATCATAGCTCTTTTTGACATATATTTGTGGGATTATCTGATAAATGTCTGGATTGTTAGCTCCAGGAGGCCAAGACCTGTCTACTTTTGCTCAGTTTCCCCCCTAGCGCTCAGCAGGTAAAGTGCTCGTGCTCAAAAATATGTGTTGAGTGAATTAGCCACATAGTTCCTATTTTGATTGTTTTATCAACAAGAATAATCCAAAATCTAGAAAAGGTGGAATAAATATGGTTAAATTCCTCCTTAAATGGAGCTAGGCAGCGTCCCAGCCCACGCCCTTGACAGTGTGAGACTGGGATTCTCGCGGACAGTAGGAGCAAGAGGGAAAGAGCGAAGGTGACGAAGGAGATGGACAGAGGTGACGTAACTTCCAAAAGAGAGTGACAAGTGGGATTCCAGAAACAACTGATGACTAAACTTGACCTTTGTTCCAGACTGAATTTTAACACAAAACATTTAAAACTACTTTAAGAGCAAACAAGGAAAGCAGCGACAACCCGGAGCGAGTGTGGGTTCGTCCCTGTGAAGTCACAGCAAACGACCATTCAGTCACAGGTGAACTCACAGGTCAGGATGGAGCATCGCCTTGGACGTGAAGCCCATTGGTTTCAGCAAAGCTCTTGGCAAAGGGTCCTGTAATATCTTTGAGAGGTGGAGAAACATGGGCTGAACTCACAGCTAATCAAACACCAGTGCGTGCACGTCCTGCCTGACGCTTCCCTGCCCGGTGCGGCTCCGCTGTGACGCTGTTCACTGCTGAGATATTCTCCATGCTCACGTAGGACTATAATAGTGACAGCTGACGCGTTGGCGTTAACAGTAATGTGAACCCAGGAAATCTGGCTCCAGAGTCTATGCTGTTTATACTACTCTCCCACCCCCACCTCCACGTTTCTGATGTTCTAGAATGCTCTTAGCCAGCAGAGCTTTATTGTACTTGCTAATAAGCACTCGTATGCTACTCTGCAATGCTCAAAAGTAGGGGTTCCTCACCTATACTGCACAGACCCTAAAGGGATCCACGGGTAGAGGTTATAGGGTTCTGTAAACTTGGATTGTATCTAATTTTTAGTAACCTCTAACAAAAATTTAGCATTTCCTTTAATTATTAAGGTAGGCAACAAACCACAGTAGTATTGGCAGAATCTGTGAAGTTGTCAACCATAGAAATCAGATATTTTCATATCACATTATTGTTGTTTCAGAGATCTTAAAACATCATTGTAACCTCTAACAAAAATTTAGCATTTCCTTTAATTATTAAGGTAGGCAACAAACCACAGTAGTATTGGCAGAATCTGTGAAGTTGTCACCCATAGAAATCAGATATTTTCATATCACATTATTGTTGTTTCAGAGATCTTAAAACATCATTTATGCTCATCACTTTGAAACTGTAGTAGTTACCAGACCTGCCACCAGATCTATTATTTAATGTCTTAACAAAAACACATGTGTTATTATATCACATTTTTAACATTTTATAACTGTACTGCAGTGAAACCGTGTTCCTTTGTAACCCTATATATTTTATTTTATGCATTTAGAATGTTATTTGGTGCAGGAGCCCCTGGGTTTCCCCAGACGGATAAAGGACAGAGCCCTGTCTCATACTCCCCCATCAAGCTTGTTCTGTAATGTGTGTGGCTTGTGCCACAGTGGCTTCCTTTATGGCATGTTTTTCATGCTCAGGCAAATAGTTAAGACTCAGCATGGCAGACAAAAGATAAGGAGGTGACAATTCTGGACCAATCACAAAGAGATAAAGGGAACATATCACACAGACTACTAAGATGTGCTTTTAGTGATGGTGGCTCAAGTTGGCTTTGAGGTCATAGGGGAAGAAACACACAGTACACGTCAGCAGGTAGTTAAGGATCTGGGGGAGTCCTTCTACATCCCTGAAGACTTCATTAACCTCACAGTAGCCTGGGAGGGTGGACCAGCAGCATATGAAGAGTAGCTGCAAAACACTGGTGGCACGTATGGCAGCCCATGCCTGAGCATATGTCCTGATGCCAACACTTGCGGCCACCCCACAGAGATGTGGGGTGGTGCTCACACTCCCTGGAACCCGTCCCTGCATTCAGGGCTGTTTTCCTAGAAGGATCCCTTCAAACATGGAAGGTGAAGTCCAGTAAATGCCACAGGATCCTGCTTTGTCCCTGCTCGCCCACGGCAACAACAGCATTAATAATAATTTACACAAATATACTTTACACCTTCCATGGTGGCTTCATGGCGGCACCAAGTAGCAGACAGGACAGACTTGGTCAGCTTCTTACCACTATGGAAAGTAAGGTTCAAGAGGTTAAATGAGTTGTTCAAAGTCACGGGCTGCATGCCTGCTGAAGGGGAGAGCAGACCCAGGTCTGCTGTCTGCCCGTCTGTTTTTGGCACATTAGTCAGATTTGGAAATGACCCAAACCGGGAAAGCTAGGAGGCCGGATGAAAGATCCAGATTCCCTTTTAAGACAAAGGACAGACTGACTATTTCTGAAGCCCCTTTCCAGTCTAAAAGCTGATGGCCCTGAAATTTAAAGTATCGCTTTTCCTCCTTCAACCAACAAAGCTTTAGAACTCTGTTCTGCACCGTGGGCCACTGTTCTAGACAGACCCGCTGTGCCATGAAGGGCGGAGCTCTGAGATACACAGGCGCCCCTCCAACACCCCCCAGGGAGAGGGTGAGAGGAGCTGGGCCGTGCTGAGGGCATCAGGACGGCTTCGGAGGGGAGGGCACGGTCTCCTCTGAGAACCGCGCTCGGAGGCCAGCTCCGCCACAGGGCTGAGGGCGATTTCGCTTCTGAATATTATTCTCCTCACCTGCATTGTTAAAAGAAGGCTGAGAGGATTACATGCGAAGCTGAGATAGAAAAGGAGGCCAAATATGTTAGTTTTCCTTACAAGACCCAACATCAACCCCCCAAGACATTAACAGGGGTCTTTCAAGATCATAATTGTTTTTACAATAAAGTCTAATGAGTTTTCCAGAAAAACTCACTACTTGCCCAAGGAGAGCTGAGGAGACTAAGCACCCGTGGTTGTGTGTGGAGCAAAGGCACAGACACTGGATGTCACTCGCCCTACAGTTTCACCTGAGAGTGAAGCTCCCCCTGCCCTTAACGTCAATCCCTCCAGACCCTTTAGAGGCCCAGGAAGGCGTCTGTGCAGCAGGCGGAGGCGAGGCACGTGCCTCTGTCCCCCTCAGCCTGCACTGCCGTAGCTCTGTCATCAGCAGCATGTGAATGAACCACATCCTCTCTGGGGCGCAGGGCGTGGGCCACACAGCCCGGCTCCGCCGTCAAAGGAGCCCAGCGCCACGTTCTCCACCCCCTTGTGAGAAGCTGATGCTGTCGTGGGGCTGTGAGGGAGGAAGCCAGCCTGGAAATGCCATGTAGGGAAGAAACTGTTCCATTTCAGGGTGAGGATTCCAAAATAGCCGCTAATAAAAAGTCTTCATACTGTGACACTTCAATACAGACACCCGCAAGGATACTTTGAAAAGCTGTTTGACTTTTCACAAGCCTTTCCTTGCTTTTCCTGTGCAGGGCCCCCACCAGTCACCCAC
Source organism: Galeopterus variegatus (assembly GCF_000696425.1). Lineage (NCBI taxonomy): Eukaryota > Metazoa > Chordata > Mammalia > Dermoptera > Cynocephalidae > Galeopterus > Galeopterus variegatus. Next base: position 75,098 of record NW_007727343.1, read on the forward strand.
ACAGATGTACGACCATGCAGCGACAGGAAGGGCAGCAGCGGTCTGCCCAGACCACCCACCGGGCTGGGGGAGGCCCGGCTCCTGGGCCCGAGGCACTGAGTTCTGATGGCTTCCACGAGCACGTCCCCTAACTGTCAACCAATCCTCCCCCGTCTCTCTCCATCTGCGTGAAGCCCTTGACAGTACTGACCCAGGGAAGGAGCCCGGCTCTCCTCCCAGGGTAAGAGAGGAGAACCTCAAATTTTCATATTTCATTTACCAACTGATCATTAGGAACAGATCTTGGGCTCATTTGGAAATGCCGTGGGTCAATGAATCTAGGCTCTGATGGTAAAGAGAGTAGGATGCGACTGCACGCTGGTGATTAAAATCCAAAGGGCCTTTCCCTTGGGAAGTCCTAAAAATCCATGAGTTATGGTCATACCATCTCTGTCAGGGAGACAAAGGTCATGTTTGAGAGAACTGTTAGCAACACCTAACCCATTTTTTGAAGCTTGATAATTATGACCTGTTGTAAAGTTACCATATGAATCTCATACATGAGACCGTGTTATGTCTTTAGCTACTTTCTGTAAGGGTTCCTGAGCAGGACCAATATAATGGGTCTTACAGGTGGTTGCACATCACACTCAACTAAGAAGCTTATTAAAAATATGAATTCCCCGTTCTCATCTCCCCAAGATGCTGAATCAGGGGAGATATCTAAGGTGAGGCCCGTGAATCAAGACTTCGAAAAAAGCACTCAGGCATTCGGATGTACGGCCAAGTGTGGGGTCCTGTAAAGAGGGGACATCTATCCAGTAGGGAAGATAGATAATGCTGCTTTGTCTAAGATGCTGAATCAGGGGAGATATCTAAGGTGAGGCCCGTGAATCAAGACTTCGAAAAAAGCACTCAGGCATTCGGATGTACGGCCAAGCGTGGGGTCCTGTAAAGAGGGGACATCTATCCAGTAGGGAAGATAGATAATGCTGCTTTGTCTTCATTGGCATGAAAAGAATGTGAGGAGCTTTCTCACAGTGGGATATCACGAGCAAATTCACGTTAGATAACTCTCAGTGAAGCCCAATTTAGGATTTGTGCTATCTGGTGTGTAGAATCCCTTAGGCTATATGCCTGTATTAACTTCTCCTGATCGCCAGTGGGATGATCAAGAAAAGCTGCTGCTACTCTGCAGAGGGATAAATTCTGCTGTTTTATTGTCTTCATGGGCATCAAATATTAAGTTAGGATTTGTGACCATCTCTTGGAGTTTTATAGTTTCTCATACACAAACAAATAGACTAAGCAGAAATTTGAAATAACTACCTGAGGACAGGATTTTAAGAGAGTTTTACGGATAGCTGAGAAAGGTAGTCAAATTATACTTGGACTCAGGAGTGATTTCCATCCTGAAGACACACTACGCTGCACAGCATCTTTGCTGAAAGACTTCCAAGAAGAATATCGGACAATCTTTCCTGTAAGCTCCTTTTGGGAAATGGTTACGATCACTAAGAACCTAGACGTGCCCAGCACTGTGCGGGCCTTTGAAGTTTAAAATTATAACAAACATTCTGCCCAGAAAACACTCGTCATCAGGTCACCTAGTCTTGTTCATAATTTCAATCATATGCATTACTCTCTATTTTTTTTTTCCTTTTTGTCTTTTTTACTGACCGGTAACGGGATCGCAACCCTCAGTGTTGCATCCGCACCGCGCCATATGCATTACTCTCTAAAGTGAACATGCCTACCTGCTCTTCTTCCTTGAAGGCCCAGATCAAATCCTATTTCTTCCAGAGAACTTTCCAGATTTCATCCCACATGTCCCCCAAAATCGATTTATCTCTATTCTCCAGAACATGTATCACACTGCCTGATGACAGAGTGATTCGTCTATGTCTCTTCTCCCCAAGATATGTGTGATTTTCTTTAGGGAAGAGACACGTCTTACTCAGTACTTACATACTGAAGAGGTTAAGAATTATAAGAGCATATGTGATACCATCTTGGATTAATCCAGTCATTTTATCCATCCAAGGTGCTCTAACCCTGACCGTGGGGCAAAGACCGTGGGAGAATGTGAAAAGTATGGAGCATTGTTAATATTCTGCCCACACCTTTTTTTTCCCCAAAGCCTTCTTGAACCAATTCACATGTTGAGCCTGGGAAATCTCTCAGTGGTAACAAGTAGACTAAGATAATTTCCTCTTGCTCCATATGCACTGGAGATGGAGAAAATCTACTCTCCTACTTAAGTAAAAATCTTGTGTAGGCAGGAAAACTTTAATTGTAGAAGTATTATGTAAATGTAAGTTATTTAATTAAAAAGAAAAGAGAAACTTCACAGGAAGTAGCTGTTTTAAAGAGATGAGAGAACTTGTTTTCTTTTCTATAAGTGGCTCACTGATAGATTTTGAAATGATGTATTCATCGTCAGGAGAAAAGGCAACTGCATTTGCTTCTAGGCAAGATGGAGTAACAAGGAACAGATTTACCTTCTCACCTGAAACACCCCAAAATGGCTTAATATATGAAATGACTGTTTTCATGTACTAGATAACAGGCAATGAAGGACAGCGATCCCTGAGAGAGGAGAAGAAAACGTGGTGAGTCTTGTGATTATTCCAGCTCAATTGACTGAGAGAGACAGAGAGGGGAACCCAGGTTTAGCCTGGCAGGCTCCCTATGTTGAGAAGGAGCTGAGAATCTGGGGAGATTAAGGTGGCCAGAGGCGAAAGGACAGAATACCAGAGAAGAGAGAGCTGCACACAGAGAGAACTCGGAAGATCTGCGGAGAACTGAGCTGAGCACCGATCAATGCATGCATTGAGGACACTATCCACAGCTGAAGGAAGAAATTCCCATAGGATCAGAGGAAACAGGGCCATGAACAGTGCTGGCTCCATGAAGCAGAGTGGAGACCTCATGATCATGGGCCATTGGGTAGAGTACACAGTAGGCCCTTGCCTCAATAGTGGAAAATAAGCCCTACAGTAGGCAGTGCTCTAGTCTTGCCAATAAATATTAATAGCAACACATAAAGGTATCAAACTGTTCCCATGCAATATAGCTGCATTCCAGAATAAAGTTCAAAAATATGTACAGGAATACAAAGACAGCCAGCATCCAATGAGGTAAAATTCACAATGTCTGGCATCCAACCTAAAATTACCAGACACACAAAGGAGCAGGAAATAGGACCCACAGTGAGGAAAAAACTCAATCAACAGAAACTGATTGAGAACTGACACAAACTTTAGCATTAAAGACAAATACATTGAAATATTTATTATAACTATATTCCACCTGCTTAAAAAGTTAACTAGAGACATGGAAGATAAAAGAAAGGACCCACATTGAACTTCTAGAAATGAAAACTGCAAAATATGAAATGAAAAATAAACTGGATAGGAATAATGGAAAATCAGACATTGCAGGAGGAAGATGATTGAACCCGGAGACATAACAATAGAAACTATCCAAAATGAAATGCACAGAGAAAAACAAAATCCAAAAACATAAAATGAGTTCAGCTGCCATGAGACAGCATGAAGTGGCTCAATATAAGTAAAATTGGAGTCCCTAGGGGGTTGGTGGAAGAAAAAGAGGAAATATTTGAGCGAATAATGGCCAAAAAAATCCTAACTGATGAAAACTATAAACCCACAAATCCGAGAAATACAACGAACTCAAGCACAAGAAATATGAATAAAACTATACCAAGTCACATCATAATCAGATTGCCTAAGACCAGTAATAAAGAGAGAATCTTAAAAGCAGCCAGAGAAAAAAGAAGCATTGCATACGGAGAACAAAGATCTCCCACCGAGAAATCACAGTACTTTATTTCTTAGCAAAACCTGTGTCACTTTGATTTATTGTTCTCAACTTTTATAGGCAGGACCTCATTGCAAATAAAGAAACAAGGGCGATGGTCAGTATGACAGATAATTTTCTTTGCTTACCCCAAAGCCATTCACTTTCTTTTGCCCTGTGGTAGAATCCCAGTTTTCTCTGGGTCTTTTATGGTAGAGTGACAAGCCTTTTGCTTCCCTCTTCTCTATGTAGAACCTCAGTTTGGTCTAGCAAATGGTTACAAGCCATCCACTTCTGGCAAGTGAGCTCAGCCCTTAGTCTTGACCCATTTCCAGCCAATGAGGTGTAAGGAGAAGTCTTTGTGGAGGGGATGTTCTGACAGAGAAAGGTGTGCAGAAAGAAACTACCTGCTCCCTGCGGCCACCTTACCTCCTTCCTCCTCTGATTGCAGTTTTGATGTTTGGAGCTGCTGTGGCCGTCTTGCAGCCAGGAGAGAAAGACCAGGGAAATCTTGAGTGCCAATCTATAGCCCGGACATTGGAAAGCCTCTGAACCAATCCGAAACTGCCCACCTCTGATTCCTGTCACGTAAGCAAAACACCTCCCTATCTGCTTAGTCACAGTTGTTAGTAGCATATTACCACCTTTGGCTAAACACGTTCCAAACTGCTACGATCATAAGGGAAATCAGAGATTTGAGCCTTTGTCTTCAGGCTCCAAATATGACCCTCTTTCCTCCATATCCTAGAGACTCTCTGCTGCCAGCTTCCTTCTGAAAGCTGCTCTGGTCTGAGAGATGCAAAAATATGAAATGTCATAGGCATGAGAAAGCTGAGATCTGCTTCAAAAATGGGGAAGGGGAGATCTCTCATGACTTTGAGGCATCAGAGTCCTTTTGACCCTTCCAAGCCGATGGGCAATGACCACTTTTCCCTACCTTCATTCCCAGTTGCCTAGAAGCAGACTTAGTTTCTGAATGTAGCACTTCTATGTACACAGTACAGGGGCTCATGATTTCAAGAATGAAAGACTCAGAAGACTGAAAAAAACAAGGCAGACTTACCACATCTCCTGCTAATATTCGTCATTAGTTGTGAGATGGAAGGGACCGGAACCTGGATAATGCATCTCCAGGCCAGCTCTTCCATGATGGCTTTTGCAACTTTCTATAACCCTCGTTAAAAGGCCTCAGTAGATTAAGGCTCTGAGGAGTTCTGCAGCAAGGAGAATGATTGAATGATCTTAAGATTGCAGATCTCTTTTATTGAAGCATACCCACCAACCGCTCATGGACCCAGTTTGAGAGATCTTGCTCCAGGCAAATCAAATGTGTACGGAAGTGGAAATGTTGGGATCTGCTGGGTGGATTTATTTTCATAGATCATATGACATATCAGAATGCAATCTGATATGTCACTTTCTGGTGTAAAAACTCTCAGTGTCTCCCCAGCTGCCAAAAGGATCAAGTCCAAAGTCTTTGGCGTGGCAACCAGGCCCCCGTGAAATCTGACAGTAGCCTAAATAGCCTATTTTGCTAGCTTCAGACGCATGGCAAAGGAGGCCCCATTCACTTGCTGTGCACTGTGATGTTTCCACTGCCATCTCTAGGTGTCATTTTATATGCCTCCCTCCCCATCCTGGCCCACTCGCCAAAAGGATAATTTGGGGTTTGTGTCCCAAATACCAGCTGAAATGTCATGTCTCTGTGAACCCTACTCTGGTTTCCTAAAGTAGGCTAGAGGCTTCCTCTTTGGGGTTGCCAGTCCATATCTCCATGACAGCATTTATTATACTGTATTGAAATGTCTGAGTAGAGCCCATTTGTCTTTTATCTGGATGCCTTTTGTATCTACTACAGCATCTAGCACGTAGTAGTTTCATAAATAGGTGGTGAATGAATGAATGAATGAATGAATGAGGGGACGCACACTCATCCTGTTGCAACTCCAAAGCATGTGTAAAAGGTTCTTAGGAAGGCTTGAATACAAATTAAACCAAATTAGAATCTTGAAACAATTTATGCAAATCTGGTTTAATATAGAATTAGTCTGAACTCAATGTTCTGATTTCTGCTTGGCAGACAAGTTTCTCTGAACTGTGCTCTCTCCAAGTGTTGTAAGAGGCATGAATTGAAGATGATTTCATAAAATAAACAACCTCTTATGTTTCTGAGGCCACTTTAATCAAAAGCATCCAGAGAAGCCTATAATGGTTCATGTGGAAGTTAAGAGTCATTGTGTAAGCAGTATATAATGATGAAGAAAATAACGAAATGACACATGCGAATGAGAGTTAACGACCTCGAGGACATTTCTCTTTGAGAAAGGGATTGAGTTGCTCCTTAAAATGAACATTGTGCCTGGTTTCAAGGGTTCTAGACAGAGCATACCAGAGGCAGTTTTGCTACTATAGTAATAAATGGAAATAAGTTTTAGCCTTGGACTCTTTACCACAAAGAAATTTTCTGAGATAAGTATGTCCCTTTATCCCTAGCTTTACTTCCTGAAGTCAATGCTCCTAGCCTCACAGCCAGACCCAAATGCAAATCTAAGCATCACTGGACTCACCTACAGGGTTAAAAGGACATGCTCAAAAAGGCTTTTGCTGATGGATGTCCTGTCAGTAAACATTTACTGACCACCTAGTGCATGCCATGCACTGTGCAGTTTGTGCAGATACAAAGCTGGATAAGACTCATCCTCACATTAGTGAAAGAGACACAGATACGAACCAATTGGCATGATGCAGGGTACTCTGTGCTGTAATGCCTATTTATGTAAAGCACTGCAGGATCACAGACTTGTGAGCAATTACTCTGCTTGGAGGAAGTCGGGGAGGAGGTGAAACTGGAGTTTCCTCTTATGCTGCTCCTCTTGGAGGAAATGGCAGCACAGCAAGACGCTAAAACACTTGTGAAATGCATCTATCTTCCTACCCACCTGCACATACCTACCTGCGTATATCTACCTACCTACCTATCTAGAAATGTTCATGTTACGTAAAAACATTCCTTAAAAATAAACACATTTGGGCCGACCTGGTGGCGCACTGCTATAGTGCGCTGCTTGGGAGCGCGGCGGCGCTCCTGCCGAGGGTTCGCTGGAGTTTCCTCTTATGCTGCTCCTCTTGGAGGAAACGGCAGCACAGCAAGACGCTAAAACACTTGTGAAATGCATCTATCTTCCTACCCACCTGCACACACCTACCTGCGTATATCTACCTACCTACCTATCTAGAAATGTTCATGTTACATAGAAACATTCCTTAAAAATAAACACATTTGGGCCGGCCTGGTGGCGCACTGCTATAGTGCGCTGCTTGGGAGCGCGGCGGCGCTCCTGCCGAGGGTT
>NW_007727343.1:82332-83813 GCF_000696425.1 Galeopterus variegatus
GCCGAGGGTTCGGATCCCATATACAGACCGGTTCCCGCTCACTGGCTGAGCGAGGTGCGGCCGCAACACCGAGGGTTGCGATTCCGTTGCCGGTCCCGGTCCGGTATGGGCGCAACACTGAGGGTTGCGATCCGTTGCCGGACACGGAAAAAGACAAAAAGGAAAAAAAATAAAAATAAAAAAAAATAAACACATTCGTTTTTGTTGCTGGACACGAAAAAAGACAAAAAGGAAAAATAAATAAATAAATAAATAAATAAACACATTCTTTTTAAAAGCCAAAATATGATAGTTAACTCTTGATTATTTATCTGCTTGTCCAGTTCTTTTACATGATCTAAACCTTCTCTTCCCTTCAGTGGCTGAGGACTTCATTTTCTGGTTCATCAATCTTCTCACTCCTGGGTGGGCAGGGTAAGGAAAAAGGTGCTGAAGTTGCAATCAGTTCATTCGGCTACTTGTTATAGCAGCTGGCTTTAGCACGGCACACTGCTTTGCTCTCTGCACTCAATACCCTGGTACTGGGCACGTAACGATGACTTCTTGGACTTTGTTGCTGATATTGTTTTAATACTTGAGGATTCTGACCATGGCCTTGCTTAGCCAAGCTACATTCACTTGCTTCTTTAAAAGTCTACTGTAAATCAATTTGTCTATTCTGCTTCCTTTTCTTCTTAAGTGGAAGATGAATTAGAGGGTAAGACTTCTTAAGACCCCAACATAGAGTTAAAGCTCAAGGAGAACAAGATTTAAAAGCCAGGGTTTCAGATATTTGGGGTTCTCCACTCACCAACAGATCACATTCATTTTAAGCACATGTTAGACCCCAAAAGTGAAAAACACCAGAGTGCCACATTAAAAAAAACTTCAGTGGATCCACTGTGGCACAGTAATGACCGAGTGGAGTGAAACCCGAGGTCTCTGATAGGCAGAATGTGACAGAAATCTGGTTCAGATGTTTCCTAAATGTCAGATGTTGCCAGTGGAGGGAAGGAATTAAAAACAAAATAAAAGACTGGTACTGTGGAGCTGCTAATTAAAACAATTCAGAGAACATAAATGCTGGAGGAATTTTGGACCCGCCACGTCGGGCTGGTTTCAACGCAAATGCAGTGTTCCGATTTCTCCCTTCACTGAGAAGGTATAATTAGCTCAGCTGCAACAGGGTGGGAGCCTTGAGGCAGCCGCTTTCTGATGCTGCCAGCTCCCCCATGACAGGGGACAGCTGCCACCTGCCCCACCTGCCACGATTGCACAGAGCCATGGCCACCCCATGAGGCTGCTCACAAGCCACCATGTGCAGAAAGCCTAGGCTTCTAGTGGGATTGGTTCTTGCTTAAAGGTAAGGGACACAGTCGACTCCATACCCAGTTGTCACCCTTCCATTTAAGATGGCCTTGGCTAACACCTCCCTCGTTACTGTGGTGGAAGGATTTTTAACGTTGGCGATGGCATCCGCCATCAGCTTCAGCAACTCCTCA
>NW_007727343.1:84167-88921 GCF_000696425.1 Galeopterus variegatus
TTTTAGCAAATGTTAATAAAATATGGTAGACAGCAAATGTCAATGTTTTTATAACGTGTAAGTGACTAAGATTAACTTCTTATGTTCATCATGATGGCCACTATTTTGTTAGTATTTTCTTTTTCAAGCTTTTCTTCTTTTTGAGCTATAACTCACATACCATAATATTTACTATTTTAAAGTGCACAATGCTTATCGAGGTGGCAAGGGAGGAACCAGCACACAACAGTCGACAGAGGAATCTGCGGCACGGCCATGCACAACTGCAGCAGCGCTGGCCCCACCAAAACACAGGGGCTGCAGGGGAGCGGCGCTGCAGGGACCTTCCTCATCGTCAGTGGAAAGGCAGACACACAGACACACAGATCCTGCAGCTGCAACTGCGCAGTGTGACCATCGGGAGGGGCTGGGAGGGTGGCGTGAGATTAATGTGGTGTCTGAAGCACATTTCTTAATGACTGGGATAGTTCCAAGAACATTTCACAAATAAAGGAACTTGGATTTATTATTTCCTCCAATCAATTCAGAAGGAAGTACTTGAGGATCTTGTCACCTAAGTGGAGGATTTTCTTTTTAGCAAATGTTAATAAAATATGGTAGACAGCAAATGTCAATGTTTTTATAACGTGTAAATGACTAAGATTAACTTCTTATGTTCATCATGATGGCCACTATTTTGTTAGTATTTTCTTTTTCAAGCTTTTTTTCTTTTTGAGCTATAACTCACATACCATAATATTTACTATTTTAAAGTGCACAATGCTTATCGAGGTGGCAAGGGAGGAACCAGCACAAAACAGTCGACAGAGGAATCTGCGGCACGGCCATGCACATAACTGCAGCAGCGCTGGCCCCACCAAAACACAGAGGCTGCAGGGGAGCGGGGCTGCAGGGGGTGTGGGAAACAACCTGAGGAGACGACTCCTTAAAAATAAGTAACACCCGAAAGAGCAGAGGTGGGAGAAGCGTTGTCTTCACCAGCCCTGCCCTCGTATGCAAGTTAGCCAAGTTCTGTTTTGTCCTCCTGGGCTTTGTACACCCCGCACTTTGATTCCTTTCCTTCCTCTCCCTTTGAAAGTCAAGCAAAACAAACAAGGAAATCAAATCGAGGGTTTGAGGTTAGCAGAACACACCCCAAACCCTCACTCTAAATAGCATCGCTTCAAGACGTGTCCCTTTTCTCTCGTATCCAAGTCCCAAGACCTCAGTTAACAAATCTATCATACCCAGGGGGCCAGGCCCAAGTAATCAGTGGACGCGAATGATTGTCTATAACGCCACCCTCGGCGATTTGTAGGGTGGAGTCACCGGGCAGATGGGGTAGGATTGCTCAGGAGCGGGCAGGATGGAACCTCTTAGATCTCACCCAGAAGGTCACCAGCTAAGGCACTTTCAACCAAGGTGGTCTGTGGGAGACCTTCCAAGGGCCAGCTTGCTTTTATTTATGTGAACAAGCTCATCTTAACTCAAACCTCAAACAAAGGCTCCTGGCATAATTTTACAGAATCAAACTCAAACCTCAAAATGCTTTAACCTAGTGTCCACCAGGAATTTTCCTGAGCCCTTGGGCTCCCCTGGAAGAAGCCTCATGCTGAGGACTTTTGGAGATGACAGACACCACTCTGGAGAGCCACAGAAAAAGCAGGAGGGGTGTTATGGGCTGAACTGTGTCCCCCCAAGATTTACATGGTGAAGATCTCACTCCCAGTACCTCAGGATGTGACTCTATTTGGAGAGAGCTTGAAAGAGATGATTTAGAAAAAATGGGATCATTAGGGTGGCCCTAATCCAACATGACTGCTGTCCTTATACGAAAAGCAAATTTGGACATAAAGAGGCACACGGCTTGAAAGAGATGATTTAGAAAAAATGGGATCATTAGGGTGGCCCTAATCCAACATGACTGGTGTCCTTATACGAAAAGCAAATTTGGACATAAAGAGGCACACAAGGCGCCCACGCATGTAGAGACCATGTGAAGACACAGCAAGAAAGAAGCCAGCTGCAAGCCAAGGAGAGAGGCCTCAGCAGAAATCGGACCACACCTGCCCACACCTTGGTCTTGGACGTCTGGACTCCGGAGCCGAGAGAAATACAATTCTGTTGTTTAAGTCACCAAAACTGTGATATTTTGATATTTTGTCATGGCAGCCCTAGCAAAGAAACACCACGGGGGATCCCCAGGAAAAGAGGGCCCTGGGGTCTCCTGGGCCCAGCTACTCACCCTGTAGTAGTCAGTGCTGTACACGTCCCGGGACATCCCGAAGTCCCCGATTTTCACCAGCAGGTTCTCCCCGACCAGGCAGTTCCGCGTGGCCAGGTCGCGGTGCACGAAGTGCTGGGACGCCAGGTAGACCATGCCCGCGGCGATCTGCTGGGCGATGTGCAGCATCTGCGACTGCGTCAGCTCCGTGGGCGGGTGGCCTTCGGCCATCAGCACGGCATCAGGTCCGTGTGCCCTGCGGGGGACACGGGGGGCGTGCTGGGGCCCAGCTCATCGGCTGGAGGGGCCCCCCAACTGCTGATGCTGGAAGACAAAGTGCTTCCCCCACAGCTCTGCTTCTCAAAGCCCGAGATCACCCAGGCTGCTGCATCTCCCAAGTATCTCGAATTCCCAGCCACCCCCCGCCCCATACACAGGTTTACGTTGTAGGGGCTCCAGAACTCTGCAGGGTCAGGCACTGGCAGAGCCCGGACCCTGACAAGCACAGGTGGCCGATGCAAGGAAAGACAGGAACAAACGCTAGCGGGGAGGTCAGCTGTCCTGAAGGGAGGTCACAGAGCCCAGCAGAGTCCCCTGTCCTGGCAGACGCGCTGCAGCAGAGCATCCCCTCCCTGATCCCAGTCCCCTGATCCCAGTCCCCTGGTCCGGGGCCACGCTGGTCTCCCTCGAGCCCATTCAGCGGGGTCCCGGGAGCTCTTGGCCTGGCCGTCTGTCCCCAGTGGAAATACCGTTTCCTTCCGCCCCCGCCCTCCGGCCCAGCACGTGCACCGAGCAGCACGGAGTGTCCCCAGAGTCTTGGCACACTTGGTCTCTGGCTGGGGGGAGCTTTACTCTGCCCTGTGGATGGCGGAGCTCTGCTCTTGAACCTCTGTTCTGTCCTGCGCCCCCGCCCTCCGCTCCGGGGGGTCTGAACACGGCTGTGCGCTCCGGGGTCCTGCGTGGGGAGCCCAGCCCTGTGGCGTTGACCAGGATGGACTGCGGGAGTGCTGCAGGGTCTGGAGTGCCCAGGCCTGCCACAGGCCACCTCCTGGCAGAGGTGAGCAGGGCAGAGATGGGCTCCTCCAGAGGATTTTAAATAAACTTTAATGTGGGTGGCCCTGTCTGCAGGCTCCCAGAACTGCATGTGTGTTTAAAAGTGACAGCTCCATAATTATCCAAGAACTCATGTGGCATTGTGACCGACCCCCACCCATCTGATGAGCATCTGGCCACAGATGCGCCCCCTCTTCCACCAGGACTGCAATTCTTCCTTTCTTTGATTTCTAAAGCATGCTGTCACCAGACCTGTCATTCTTGTATTCTCAGAGAAGGGACAGGAGAGGAGGAGTGGGGGAGTCTCCCAGGCCCCCCAGCATCCAGCACCACGACCCTGGGGCGCCTTTTAAGGTCTCTGATCTGTGAGTTCCTCATTTGTCAAAATGCAAAGGTACTTTATGCTGGGTGATCCTCTAGGTCCCTCGGTCTCCAAATGTCTGTCTGGGTTTGACCATTCCCTGGGGAGGACCTCCTGTTTCTGCGTAAGGCTAGTCCTGATACATTTCACCTCCACTCAAACTGCAGTCCCCACCTGCCTCTTGTCACACTGAGGAACAACACCATGGAAATGTTTCGGGGTTTTCTTCAGCTCAAAATCTTTTGCTGGAAGTATGAAGGCTGCAGCACAGCAGCAAAAGCTCTGGGGTATCTGAGCTGAGTTGGATCCTGCCCTAGTATACTAGCTGCATGACCTCAGGCAAATTACGTAATGAGCCTGTTTCCTCATTCCATAAAATGCAGATACAAGCCGTTCCTTCTTAAGGGCGGTGATGTGAGAAGAGACTGAGAATCTGCTTGAATGGTGCTTCACCACCTTTCCGAGGAAAGCCACAGAGAAAGACTTTGCAAACACAGGTTCTCTTTTAAAAAGAAGTGGAGAGGTGCTACGAAAACACAAGCTATTTTCTGCACATTTCTTTTTGCAACTGGCGTGTAACAGAGCTCTTCAGGACACCAAAGGGCCAGCCCTGTCAACCCCACCAAAGGTTAATCAAGCCTGACCCTTTCCAGCACTAAGAGAGAGGGCAAGGGAAAGTGAGGATGTTTTCAATTGTTTAACTCTGCAGTAACCTCAACACCAGGAGAAGAACCTAGGGGTCCACCTAAACTAAGGGAAATCCTGAAATAAAGACTTAGAGATTCTGAGCCAGGAATCAGTCTTCAGAGATTTAGTTCAAAGGGTAAAATAAGTTGTTTACGGGCCGGCCCGTTGGCGCACTGCTACAGTGCGCCGCTTGGGAGCGCGGTGGCGCTCCCGCCAAGGGTTCGGATCCCACATACAGACCAGTTCCCGCTCACTGGCTGAGCGAGGTGCGGGCACAACACCGAGGGTTGCAATCCCGTTGCCGGTCCCAGTCCGGTACGGGCGCGACACTGAGGGTTGCGATACGTTGCCGGACACGAAAAAAGACAAAAAATAAAAATAATAAAAATAAATAAATAAATAAATAAAATAAGTTGTTTACTGGCCATAGTCTTATTTCAGCCCCAGAAA
>NW_007727343.1:89353-90657 GCF_000696425.1 Galeopterus variegatus
TCCGGTACAGGCGCGACACTGAGGGTTGCGATACGTTGCCGGACACGAAAAAAGACAAAAAATAAAAATAATAAAAATAAATAAATAAATAAAATAAGTTGTTTACTGGCCATAGTCTTATTTCAGCCCCAGAAAACTGGACTATTCCAAGTATTGTTGGAAGCAAAGACTTCAGGGTAGAGGAAAAGTTAGAAGCCAATGCAAAAAGCCAGTTCTGCTCAAAATCCCATGTTCCAGCCTTCCACTCTGCACGCCCCAGAAGGCTGATGGCCCTCAAACGCCTGCAGCACTTTGTAGTAGCTGGTGTGGGCTGGAGAGACACCTGCATTTTAAAGTCTTTCCCCCTGCTTGTTGCTGGGTATTTGAACAAGGCTTATTTAACTGAAGAAGCCTCTGGATGCTTTCTTCGAGCAGAAACTCTTACTGTAGAAAAAGGGGTAAGTGAGTCTTCAAAACAAGTTCTTATGGGGGGCATAAATAAAGTTATCACTCCCCGGATTCTACTGCAGTTCTTGGAAACAAAAAATTTCACCCTTTCCAGGAGAACATTCCTTAAGACGTGAAAAAGCACCATCAGCAGCCTGGCTTGGGGAGCAAGTAGCGGGTTCATGGGGCCTGGCAGGGGAGGCTGCTCAGCCGTCCTCATCTTGTTCCCTCCAGTGAGGGTTACAGCAGCACTTCACCACTCTGCTCCAGCTCTGGAACTCTCCAGAACACTACTGTCCTCATTCTTTTTTTTTTTTTACAGCCACCTCAGCAGGAAGGATTGCATAGTGGTTAAGACTATGGACTTTGCAGTCAGGGGCTGCAGATTTGAGTCCCAGCTCTGTCACCTCCTAACTGTGACTCCATTTCTCCAACTGTAACACAAAAATGATGGTAATAAGAGTTTATTTGGTTTATACAAGTTAAAAATTTTTTATGCTCAGAAAGACTCAAATATTAGTTGTTACCACTTGGAAAATACTCATCTCTCTTTCCCCTAGTTAGCAGGAAACTCAGGACAGATTCTAAGAGGAAAACTGGAATCCCCTTGAAAGCAAGGACTGCTTTATTCCTCATTTCTCCCTCCACTTAGCACAGGGACAGACCACCCTGGTGCCCAATATGTGGGTTTTGGATGAATAAAGAGTGGGATAAGAGACAACATCTATCTTTATAGGGCAGTTCCAGTGATAGTCAGGGAACTTTCATGGCAGCTAAGTGCCAGGTTCCCTTTCAGAAAGAGGAAACACTCTTTCTGTATTTGCAGCATGTTAACGTGCCTGAGAACCTGATTCTTGGCATGGCAAACCTCTTGTTCC
>NW_007727343.1:91085-97241 GCF_000696425.1 Galeopterus variegatus
CCAGAGTTTAGCAGATTCTGAAATAAAGCAGGGTAGGTTTCCAATCGCTCCGGACCCTGTGCAAGATGCCAAGGGAGAAGCAGGTGCCTGCTCCTTCCAGAAGACGGGAAGAAGAGCTGGGGAGAGGCCGACTGAGCCAGGAAGGGAAAGGATCAAGTTGCAACACACACACGCGCGCGCGTGCACGCACACACACACACACACACACAATGAGCTCACAGAAGCATTTAACTGCATCCAGGTGAGTACATCTGGATTTATTATTCTACAGTTTTTGGAAAGCACCGTGTTGAATTCGGGTAGTGGCCTGGTGCATGGAAACAAGGGGAAAATATTTCTCCTGGAAGCCTCTAGACCTCAACCAAATTCAGCTTCTTTTCTTCCTTCACGTTTGATCTGACAAGACTGTGCAAAAGCTGCCATTGCCCCTGTCCTATTACCTACAAGAAAAAGTTTGCCAACATAGCATGACGCATTAGGATTGCCTCAGAATATCACAAATTGGCCACATAATTCCCAATCTCACCTGGCATTCCTTACCCACATAATCACAGGAAAAGCGGAGAATGGGGATCCATCCCAGCACAGGAGGACTAAACTGCCCATGTATCCACAAGGCTAGAGATGGTAAAAATGATCCCGACAGCAGCAACCATGTGATGGCATTTCTAAAAACAGCAGTCGGCTCTCCCCCGTCCGCTGTTCTAGCAGTGACTGACCGATTACTAAACTACACAGTGGCTGAATCTTCCAGCATTTGCATGAAGTAATCTGGGGCCGATTTCTGTGCAAAGCCCTCTTCAGTGCTGGCAGAAACGAGAGGGAGACAGAGGCCTGGGTGTTTCCCTAACACAAAAGGCATGACTTCACCAGGATTTGGAATCTCTCAACCAAAATGCAGAGGAAAATGCGGCAGAAAGGAAGGGTTGTGGGACAACGTTTATCGATCACCTCCCAGCCAACAGTGCTCACACTGCTCCTTGAGATGGATATTGTTATACCCTGTTTACAGGAAATTGAGGCCAGCAAGGGTGGTCTGCCTCTTTCCTGTTGCTCCAAAGTTATACTATCTACCAAGATATCACAGGTAGCACATTTGCTAGTCTTTGAAAAATGAGGGCCAGATAAATTTTAAAGAAAATAGCATGTTAGGACCAGACAAGACTTGGAGAGGATCTAACTCAGACCCACCTGACAGTAGAGGGGTCCCCAGCGGTGGGTACGGAGTAGGAAGTAGACCCCAGGTCTCCCGACCCTCACTCCTGGGACCTCTGACTCTTTAGAGGTCTTCCATTTGTGCTCTGCTTAATGCAAATAAGAGCATCGCGTGGCTTCCTTGGCCAAGGACTATCTGCACAGCACACTTCTGTCCCTTGGTAGACGTGGGAGGACTCTCACCATGGGCCCCAGCAGGGCGGCCACCAACTTCCTCCATGTCACCAAGCTCAGCTGTCCTTGTGATGGCTGGGGCAGCTGGTCGACCAGTAGAAATCATTACTAGCAGAATTCAACACTTCCTGTTTGCTCCGACGCCCAGAGCTCTCTATACTTACTCTAGTCCAGTGGTCATGCCTGCCCTGCCGGCACCATGTTCTCATCAGAACAACTAAGAGACTTGCCTGAGCTCACTCAGCTAACAGATGCCATGGCAGGGGTTGAGCTTCCACTCTGTCCGGAGGCCGAACTCCCCACTCGTGTTCTCACACCACAGTGCCTCCTCCAGAGTCAGGCACACGGTCGCTCGTGTCGTGGCATGCTAGCCTCTCGCTTGCTCTGTCTGTGACTCCTCCCAGTGAACTCTGTCCGGAGGCCGAACTCCCCACTCGTGTTCTCACACCACAGTGCCTCCTCCAGAGTCGGGCACACGGTCGCTCGTGCCGTGCCATGCTAGCCTCTCGCTTGCTCTGTCTGTGACTCCTCCCAGTGCACCACCTGAGGAGGGGACTTCTTGAGAAGCCTTTGCTGAGCTAAGTAAGACCCAATGAGGTCGATGCTAGAAATCCACGCGACACTAACCCAATGAGTAGCCCAGTGACTCCTTTTCACACTCAGTGTTTTTCTCTTCCTTGCTTTGACTTCTAGAGACCTTGCTCATCATGAAACCCCTCAAGGTGAAGCCGTCCATCTCTTCAAGACCTCAGGATCTCAACGATACCCACACCCCTGGGTCCTCCGTGGTCATGTCAAATGCTGCTTTGCCACTTTCTTTCTAAAGCTCTTGCTCTTCGGAGTCTGTTCTTTCCACTGCAATCCTCTGAACTACTGACCTCCTGGTTGTTCTCTCCATCCTCAAAATCCAAACCCCACCCCAGCCTTGACTCCTCTGGCTGCTTTTCTCCTTGCTCCCCTCATGCATCCCACAGTCTGGCAAGCTGACTCTTCACGCTCCCCTGACCCAGCACCTCCCTGTGACACTTGCTGCCTGAGCTCTTGCTGCTTCCTCTGGCTTGAGTAACGTTCTCCTCTCGTCTGCTCCGCAAACTCCTACAGATCCTCCAAGGCCCGTCTCAAATGCACACGACGCAGCACTCACTACAACATATGCTCCGTAGATGCGGTTTGCATTGAGTGGAATCACTAGCATCCCGTTATGTAAAGTCGGCCGATTAAGGAAGAAGCACGGCCGTGGCCTCCTTTCTCCTCTGGTCCTTCCTCTGCACGCGCTGGTGCAGTTACCATGGAAGGCCGTTCAAGAGAAAGGCCCAGGGCTCCCCGCCCTCCCTGGACCTCCCGGTCCTCGCCTTTGGGCTGCCCGGTCCACCTCTCCCGACCCCTCCCCGTACCTGAGGAACTTGTTGAGGTCTCCATGCTTCATGTACTCGAAGACCATGATGAGCGGGTCGCCCTCCACGCAGACGCCGTAGAACTTGACGATGTGCTCGTGCTGGAGGTTGGTCAGCAGCTCGGCCTCGCGGTGGAAGTCCTTGCGCGCATTGTCGCTGGCGTCCTTCAGCGTCTGGGGAGGGGCCGGGGAGAAGACCGGCACGTGTTAATGGACATGAGGATATCCAAGGGAAGGGTGTGCCGGGAGTCACTTTAGTGGGACCTGAGGTTGCTGAACAGGAAGGACATTCATCTCATTTATTACACAAAAGACGAAAACGGCCTGATTCCTGCAGAAGTAACGTTTGTTTCAATAACTGAGGAATAATCCTCAGGGTACGTAGTGCTTTACAGTTTATGAAGATGTTTGCAGATGTTCTCATAAGTTACCGACAGGAGCTTCATCCTTTCTAGCCCTGGTCTGGACACAGTGACTGCCGGGGGCTTCCGTCCCCTTTTGGTGCCTGTTGCACTGTCTGTGATGCTACGTGCAGCTCACCTCTGCTCACACAACCTCTTAGAAACTATATGTTGTGAAATGACTCAGTAGAAAGAAGAGTACAATGAACCTTCACGGACCCATCTTCCAGCTTCAACAGTGATCATTTTGCCAGTCTTTATGTGACAGTCCCAAGTGCCCTCCCCAGGCCTGTGCCCACACACACATCACTGGCTCATGAAACGCCCTTCCTTGTGAGCTACAAGAAGACTGGCCACGCTGCCAAGAGGAAGATGCCCAGGAGCATGCCAGCAGGGCTCTGGTGCCTTCAGTTCTCAGCTCAGACCACTCTGCCACACAGAGTCATAGCCGGGCAAAGCTGGCATCTGCCATGTGTAGGCTCACAATGCGCTGAGGTCTTGCCATGTGCCCATCACTGAGCCGGAGCTGTAGCAGCATAAAGAAGATGCTGACCCAGATCCTGGCCTCAGTAGGGGCTTATGGGCAAATAGGGGCTTACATATGTTCCTAAGTAACTATAATTCAAGTTCAAAACCCAGATTCCTAAATAAACCAACTTCTGCACCTCTGTCCAGCTGGATCCCCTGACACTACTCTCGATCCCATGCTTCTACCTTAGAACTACAAAGTTCAAAACCCAGATTCCTAAATAAACCAACTTCTGCACCTCTGTCCAGCTGGATCCCCTAACACTACTCTCGATCCCATGCTTCTACCTTAGAACTACGTGCAGCTCCCCAATGACAAGGGGCCATGCCTCCCAACCTCTGCATGTGTCACTCCTCTGCCTGGAATGCAGTCCTGGGCATGGTCACTGGTGTGGGAAGTTGAACCCTCCTGCAGATTAAGGGTGTCCACATCCTAATCCCCAGAACCTATGAATATGCTACCTCACATTGCAGAAGGGATTTTGCACATAATTAAGTTAAGGATCTCAATGTGGGGAGATTATCATGGATTAAACAGGTGGACCCACTGTCATCACCAGGGTCTTCATGAGAACAGAGAGAGAGAAGACATAAGGACAGAAGCAGAGATCAGAGAGGAGATTCCACACTGCTGGCTTGGAAGATGGAGGAAGGGGCCATGAGCCAAGAAATGTGGGTGGCCTCTAAAATCTGGAAAAGGCAAGGAAACAGATTCCACCCTGGAACCTCCAGATGGAACCAACCCTGCTAACATCATGACTTCTGCTTAGTAAAACTGATTTCAGATGTCTGACCACCAGAACTGTGAGAGGAATCACTTGTGTTTTGTTAAGCCACCGAGTGTGTGGTAATTTGTTATAGCAGCAATAGGAAACTAATACACCTGGCTCATCTCTAGCAGTCCTCCAAGACTTGGCTCAGCCCTCCCATCTCCGGGAAGTGTTCCCTGGCCACCCCTCATTGCTGACACATCCCCTCCGCACCCGGGCCAGCTCAGATGACCCTCGTAGGCGCCCCTCATATTATCACTATGGCATAGCTGACCACAGTGTGTTCTAACTGCATATTTACCTGCTTGTCTCTGGGACAGACTGTGAGCTCCTTGGCCCAGGGATGGCACCTCTCATCTCTGAACCACCAGCACTGGGCTCAGCACAAGGCACAGGGTGGGTATTTATTCAATAGATGTTTGTGCAATGAATGACAAAGGCCTCAGGAACCAAATGCTGAGAGCGAGCAGAGTTCAGAGAGGGAGTAGTTGCTTCCAGTTGAGGGGCGAGGACGCAGGAAGCCCGCGGATGCCCCTGGGAAGGTGCGAACGTGAAGCCTCTCCAGAGAGACTGGTATCAGTCACTGTCGAGGTTAGACGGCAAATGTGAACACCCGCACCCACCTAGAGAGACGGGCATCAGTCACTGTCGAGGTTAGACGGCAAATGTGAGCACCCACACCCACCTAGAGAGACGGGCATCAGTCACTGTCGAGGTTAGACGGCAAATGTGAACACCCGCACCTACCTAGAGAGACGGGCATCAGTCACTGTCGAGGTTAGATGGCAAATGTGAACACCCACACCCACCTAGAGAGACGGGCATCAGTCACTGTCGAGGTTAGACGGCAAATGTGAGCACCCACACCCACCTAGAGAGACTGGCATCAGTCACCGTCGAGGTTAGACGGCCAATGTGAGCACCCACACCCACTTAGAGAGACGGGCATCAGTCACTGTCGAGGTTAGACGGCCAATGTGAGCACCCACACCCACTTAGAGAGACGGGCATCAGTCACTGTAGAGGTTAGACGGCAAATGTGAACATTCATACCCACTTAGAGAGACTGGCATCAGTCACCGTCGAGGTTAGATGGCCAATGTGAGCACCCACACCCACCTAGAGAGACGGGCATCAGTCACCGTTGAGGTTAGACGGCCAATGTGAGCACCCACACCCACTTAGAGAGATGGGCATCAGTCACTGTCGAGGTTAGACGGCAAATGTGAACATTCATACCCACTTAGAGAGACTGGCATCAGTCACTGTCGAGGTTAGACGGCCAATGTGAGCACCCACACCACTTAAAGTGTCTCATCCCTCTGTCAACCCTCAGATATGCACTGACTGCAAAACTGGTACCAGGTCCAGGCTCCAGGAGCGTGGCAGGTCCCTGTTGGTCATCCTGTAGGTCACTGCCTTGACTGTGCTCTCCCTGTGGTGCTGCTCCTGACCTGCCACCTGTGAACCTGGGATATGCCATACGCGGAGCTCCTGGGGCACACATCTGATGTCTGAGGTGGAGGTGAGCAGGGAGACATTCAGTGGGGCGTGCTCAGGATCAGTGCCTGTGGCAGGGACTGGATGGGGGAGCTGAGCTGTGGGACAGTCTCAACAGGAGCCTTGTCTGGCCCTGCAGGATGACCTCTCAAGCCTCTGGGCTGAGGGGGCTGAG
>NW_007727343.1:97370-108354 GCF_000696425.1 Galeopterus variegatus
AATGTGAGCACCCACACCCACTTAGAGAGACGGGCATCAGTCACTGTCGAGGTTAGACGGCAAATGTGAACATTCATACCCACTTAGAGAGACTGGCATCAGTCACTGTCGAGGTTAGACGGCCAATGTGAGCACCCACACCACTTAAAGTGTCTCATCCCTCTGTCAACCCTCAGATATGCACTGACTGCAAAACTGGTACCAGGTCCAGGCTCCAGGAGCGTGGCAGGTCCCTGTTGGTCATCCTGTAGGTCACTGCCTTGACTGTGCTCTCCCTGTGGTGCTGCTCCTGACCTGCCACCTGTGAACCTGGGATATGCCATACGCGGAGCTCCTGGGGCACACGTCTGACGTCTGAGGTGGAGGTGAGCAGGGAGACATTCAGTGGGGCATGCTCAGGATCAGTGCCTGTGGCAGGGACTGGATGGGGGAGCTGAGCTGTGGGACAGTCTCAACAGGAGCCTTGTCTGGCCCTGCAGGATGACCTCTCAAGCCTCTGGGCTGAGGGGGCTGAGTCACTGGATGGGGGCCCCCAGGAGCAGAGTGGACTGGAGTGGAATTGCTGAGCCCCCTTAGGGACAGGCAGCTGAGGACCGTCTTTGTCAGTCTCAGCCTCCCCAGCAACTGGGGAGCGGGCCCTTCATTCCTGATGGGGGCTGGTGGCTCATCGCCGAGTCCACCCAGGATGGGTTTTTGGTGTGCGGTTTACCGTGCCCAGGGCTGCTCTGCACACAGGACACCAGAGGGCCTGCAGGGCCTGCCTTAGGTCGGCCACAGAAAACAGTCAGATGGTGGAGGCAGCTGCAAGATCGCAAAGTGTTATCTGTTGCCGTCTTCACAGAACCGAGCGTTTCCCCTCACTTCCTTTAGCAGGACTTACAGTTCTTTCCCCAGTGGTGACCAACCCAAGGAGGCAGGATTAGAAGTGTAGTTTTCCCTGGGCCAGAGGCAGTGGCTTCTTATGCCAAATTCTAGGGAAACAATTCAGAAAAGGGTCTGGCGATGGGACTTGCCATTTTCACTCCAGTAGGTAGTTTTCTGAGCAGTGTCTGCAGGAGCATCACCAGCTCTGCTTGGAAAAGTGAGCGGATTCGGGCCAGCAAGTGCCCAGGGAGGCCATAAAGCTTCAGTAGGGCTGTCGCCATGGACACCGCACATTTCTCTACTTAATAACAAATGCAACAGTGGCTGAGAACCTGGGGTCTGGGTCTCTGCTCCCTCAAAGTGACAAAAACTGGGCTTGTCACATCCCCTCTGCCTCCCTGTGACACAGGGAGGTGTGATGTGCTTGTCTGGACGATCGGCTTAGGTTGGTTTTACCCATGGGCATGCTTTTGGCTGCTTTCCACCCCCCCCCACACACACACACTGTTTTGTTTTGCTGAACTTCTTGGTAGAGAAATAGCAGATGAGGCAAGGAGATGGACTCGGAGGAGATGGAAGTGTCATCTGCCGGGTCCTTCCCCTGGGCTCACGAGCAAGACACACTCACGCCAGAGCGTTTCTCACACCTAGACTTACATTGCAGTTCTTGGTACGTGTCTGTCTCCTCTGCTGCCTTTGACAGCAGAAGTGTGTCCTGTTCACCTTCTTACCACTGGCTGCCTAACCAGTGCAATTAAAAGAAGCCCTGACATGTGGGGTCTGTGCACAGTGGAGAAAGAAGACAGTGGGGGAAGAATAAAAAGTGGTGGTCCTCTGGAAAGGTGGGACGTGGGCCCAAGTAAGGAGCAGAAAGACAGGAAGGAAAGAAAAGGAAGCAGGCTCAGAACCTGCTTGCAAGGCGGAGGCGGCCACCCCACGCACTCTCTCCTGGAGAGCTGGCCCCAAATGTCTGTGTCCCCCTTCCAGTCTGAGGGCAAATCTCCACAACAGTGGGGCTCAAAGGCAAGGAGCTCCAGTTCAGTGTGCAAAGATCCAGGCTCACATCCTGGCTCTGCCCTGGACCTCTCTGAACTCTGGTTTCCTACTCTGTGGAGTAGCAATATCACCCACTTCCCAAGGACACCTGGAGGGGACTGTAAGTTGGGATGCCTCCCAGGGTCCCTGGTAGAGAGACACACTTGGGTGATTTAAATTTGAATCCACATCCAGGCCTGCATTCAATTTTCCCATGCAGGGATCCAAGAAGGCCAGTGGGCTCGTGGAAAAGGCACGGGGGCCACCCCAAGGCCTGAGAGCAGTGCTGCCACCACAGCTGCCACCTCCTCCTGATGGCAGTCTAAGCTCTTGAAAGCATGGTGCTGCCACGGGGACGCGCCCTCGGCCTGCAGTGCTTCTCACGATCCGGTCTCTGCTCAGAGGCTGCTCGGAGCTGCTGAGATTGCTCACGAGGGTGCTTCCAATAGTTCATGGGAGAATGGAATTAAAAGGTAATACAAGTCTTTGCATGAACTTTTCGAAGACACCCTCCTATTTCTAAGACCTCAGCCTGTCTTTCCCAGTGATTTGGAAAAGGTGCTGACCCTTTCGGGTCATTATCGCATAAATGAATTCTGTGCGTAATCTTCCCGCTCAAGTTTCAGCTCTGCACTGTTGGTTCAAGAATGCTAATTTTGCATGTGTGTGTGAGAGAGAGACAAAAAGAGAGAGAGAGAGAGAAGACAGAGGAAGAGAGAGGAAGGGAAGGAAGGAAGCGGGAAGGGAGGACAGGGTGTTCTTTTGGGGTACCCAACCCCAAAGAGTTAACAAGCGCCTAATATTTCCATGTCCCCAAATCAAAATGCTATGGAAAGGAGCCCACTCTTAGCACAATATCAAAAGCTTTGTTTCAGTAAAATTTCTGGATTTAAAAGAGGAGATTTCACTATTCATGGGGCAAACACATCTCACAAACCTGGCCTCGTCCTACGTGCCCATCCATTTTCGCATGCTGGGTTCTTTTTCTAAATTATAATTCAATTCTATTTTAAGAGACTCAGAAAATATGGTGGTAACAACTTGGGCAAAATCATCTTCTGAATTTGGCAGTCTAAGAACAGATTTTCTCCAAGGGTGGAAGCACAGCCAGACAGCAATCAGAAGCTGCAGAGTCCTGCTACCAACCCTACTGATGAAGATCATCCCTGTTTTAGAGCCGTGGCTGATGGTCATGTCACTCAGTTACGTGAGGCCCGGCTTGTCCCACATCCCCTGGCAACGCACTGAGGCTACAGACAGGGCGGCAGCTTCCCTCACTGACAGATGCTTTTTAAGTTTCATTTTGGCAGGCGTATTTGCCCGGTCATCGAGCACTGCTATTTTCTCAGTTCTACTGTCCACTTTGTAGCTTGGTTTCTTCTCATTCCTGGTGAATTTCCTGACACTCCAAAGCCACCATCCTTCCCGAAGACATTCTCAAGGGAGAGGTCTCACCCAAGCTACAGCGAGATACTGCTGGGGCACATATCGATTCAGAGTTGCAATTATGGAGTGTCGTGGAATAAATCTCAGCTCAGAACAGAGGAATTAGTGAGGTGACACAGAAGTAAGAAAGAAAAAAACAAAAGGAAAATAAAAATTCATCTGAAATGCTTCAGCAAATATTAAGATTAATGCAAATCTAGTAAGAGGCAAGAAGGCTTATCAGTGGTGTGACAGGACATTGTAGGATTTGACAGATGCCATGCGTTTCAAAGTACAGGTGGTCTGGGAGAGAGACAAGGTGAAACAGGGATTGTGTCCTTTTGAAAGTACTGATCTCATGTTCTTCTTCTCTTATACATTTTAGAAATCATAGAAACAGTGTCTTTGATAAGGTGAAAGATACAATATAGAAGAGATTATTATGCTAAGACCTCAGTATGCCCAATGCCCTTTGTTGTGGTTAAAACATACAGGAAAATGGATAAACTCCCACACCAGCCAACCAAGATGCACGAGAATGTTTAGTTAATATACCTAAATCCCTCTAGGTCAGGATCATTGGGTTATGCTAATGGAAATTTCTTTTTATTTTTTTTCCTTTTTGTCTTTTTTTACTGACCGGTAACGGGATCGCAACCCTCGGTGTCACGCCCGTACTGGGGACCAGCAACGAGATTGCAACCCTCGGTGTTGCGCCCGCACCGCACTCAGCCAGTGAGTGGGAACCGGTCTCCACATGGGATCTGAACCCTCAGCGGGAGTGCCACCGCGCTCCCAAGCGGCGCACTCTCCAGTGCACCACCGGGCTGGCCCGCTAATGGAAATTTCTAATGAAAAATCTTTACTCTCCTGATATCTTCTAGATACATGTGGCTAGCTATCACCTGAAATCTGTCTAGCCCAAATTGAGATGTACTTTACGTGAAAAATAACCCAACTTTGAGAACTCGGTATGAATAAAATAATGTAAAATATCTCCTTAATATTTTTATATTAATAATATGTTGAAATGGTAATATTATATAGATATGTTGAGTTAAATATATTAATAAAACAAATTCCATCTATTTCTTTTTACCTTTTTACTGTGCGTACCAGGAAATTCAAAATTACAAATATGACTTGCATGTGTGGCTCACATTCTACTGCTATGGGACAGCACTGTTCTGCAAAAGCCACCTCCCTGCAGGCTATGAATGGGTCAGCCTGCTCCTTGGGAATGTTGGAAAATATTTCTAAAATACAACATTGGAAGACAATTAAGGCAGACACCCTTCTTATATGGTTGTTACAGGCAATGATTAGCCAAGATTTTAGAGTAAGCCTTGGTCACAATGCTGCACGATTCTTCTATCTGATAGGGTCTTCCCTTAAAAAAGTGTTTATCAGATTCTTACAAAAGTGAACTTTGGGGGAGTGAATTTTAATAAATTCAGAGATAGAACTTGATATATATAAAATCTTAGAAAGTACAGAGTACAACAGATACCTCCCCAACATCCCTACAAATGTAGAAAGAACTGAATGATTTAAGAAGATAACACTGATCACGAACACTATGTGCTAGAAACCAACACTCCGTATGTATCAACTCAATAATTGTTTGTGACAGGTTTGAAAGGAGTTTAATTATGTGCCAACTGATGGCCTCAAACACAAGATCCACAGCCAGGGTGTTGACTGCTACTGTCTTTATTTTCACAACCATGCTGCCTCTTATGGATTAGATCTAACACATCAACCATCCAAAGGGAAACATGAGGTTAAGTTCTAATTCACATACTTTAAAATACTTTCAGAAATTTAAAGGATAAAATTGATGGTTTATGCTTGCATATTGCACCAAGTTGCATTTTAGAAATGTTAAGTCTTTAGAAGACAGGAAACTAATTCATAGTGACTGACATATTACAGAAATTTCAATTCAAGAGAGTGAATCAGGAGTTGACCTCCAATATGGACGCTGGCAATATGTTTACAGGCTTTAACTACACCAGTGTATTAGTCCATTTTTGTGCTGCTATAACAGAATACCTGAGACTGGGTAATTTATAAAGAAAAGAGGTTTATTTGGATTACAATCTGGGACAGCTGCATCTGGCATGGACCTCAGGCTGCTTCTACTTAATGGCAGAAAGTGGCAGGCAGCTGGCGGGTACAAGCAGACCACACGGCAAGAGGAAAGGAGAGAGAGAGGGAAGGTGCCAGGGTCCTATAAACAACCAGCTCTCGCAGGAACTGATAGAGCGAGAATTCACTCAACTCGCCCCTCTCCCAGGGGAGAGCATTAATCCATTCATGAGGGATCTGCCCCAGTGACTCAAACAGCTCCCAACACTGCCACATTGGGGATCAGATTTCCACATGAGTTCTAGGAAAACAACACGTCCAAACTCCATCAGCCAGCATAAAATTGTCCAAGACAATTTCACTAGAAATAAAGGAGCTGGTGAATCATCATAGACCATGACTTGATTGTGGGTTTGTCAATGGTATTAAAGTAAATTAGAAAGTCACACAACTATTTCAATGCATACATTCCAGAGACACAAAGGTGTGAAATGATCCTCCAGCAATGTCTGATGTCAGATAGTCCTCATTAGAGTAAAATATACTGTTTTGGTACTAGCTTTTCTAAAAAGAGATGGGTAAATTGGAGATAAGCCAGGAAAGAGGGTCACCAAAGTTATTAAGAAGACAAAAAACAGATCCCTGATCAAGGGTTAAAAGTTGAAGTTACTGGCAAAGGATATTGATGGAGCAACTAAATAACCAGGGCCTGCCTAATTCAAGTGCACAAGGGATTCCTACAAGTGAGACGTTGCGCTCTATCCTACAGGGCACGTGTGCATGCACGCGTGCACATACACACCTGGTGAAGAATGCACTTATACCAAAGAGCAACAGAAATCTATTAAGCAGCATTGGGCAATAAAGATGATCAAGCCTTTTAACAAGGCACTATGAAAAGTTCTACAATTCCTGTTCCTAGAGCCTTATAAAGACAGAATTGATAGCCGGTGCCTGTTTAAAGCACACAAACTATTTTTTTTAGGGCAACACTGACTGACAAATGTCCTCTTAAGGACGCTAATCTTTTCATCATCAATTTCCGTTTTGTGGGAACAAGGATTTCACATGCCGATGTGAATGGAAAAGTGGGAAGGAAGCACAGGAAGAGGGAGGATGGGAGCGGACTGCACAGTTAATCAAGACGTGAGGACCGGTTTGATGACCATCGTAAAAAGACAGAAGGAAAACGGCCATCTGTCTTGGAGATAAACGTGCTCGGGTAGAGCACTTGAGTCGGTGAACTCTCGCTGCTCTCTCTCAGCTGCGAATGCTTCTCACTGTCCCAGAACTGGAGGGCCCGGGCTTTCCTCTTCGAGCCATTATGCTGCCCTTATACACACTCTGAGACAAGGGGCTCCAGTTGCTTCATTTCCCAAAGGTGGCCTTTTCGGTCACATGCGCACCCTGGATGAGTGGATTGCAAAGAGGTGGCGTGGCATGGAGACTAAGTGGCATTGCAGATGACCGATTGGAATAATTGGGCCCACAGCATTTTCCTTCTTGAGGAATCGGAACGTGAGCTGCACAGACAATGTGAGCAGTAGCTGGTGTGGAAGCAGCAGCCAAATGTTAGGGACCAGCAGGGGCCGGAGACAGCTGCCCTGCATTAGCAGGGAAGCCCAGAGGAGAATCCCCAACGCCTCCTGCCGAGAAGACGCAGAAGGGACAGTCACCAGGGCTACCTCAGATCCCGAATCAGCTTTTGGATCCCAACTGTTCCAGTCACAGTGAGGCTTATCTGTGCTGTCACTCCTGTCTGAGAAGGTCGTCTTTTATTTTCTTCCTGTCTGACCCCTTTCCCCCTTCTTTTGGCTACAGCATCTATAACGTTCTTCCAGGGAACCAATACCTCCCACGTTCAGTCCGTGTGTGTTGGGTAGAGCTCACTCCACCTTCCATTTCCAGGAGTGGGTATGCATGTGACCCAGGCCTGGATAATCAGAATATCCCGTTCCCCTAGTCAGAGGGTCTGGTGACACAACCCAACACAAGCCAGTAGGAGTCAGCCCGTGAACTTTTGCATAACCATTGACAAAGAGGGGCTCTCTTTCTTTTGGGGTTGCTAGGACGGCAAGATCTAAGCCCACACCATTGCTGCCAAGTCTTTTTCACAGTGTGGAAAGAACCTGTCTGAGAACGAAACAAATACAGGGGAAAGCAGAGCTGAAAGATGGGGAGAGAGAGAGAGAGAGAGAGAGAGAGAGAGAGAGAGAGAGAATTGTTGATTCCCTGGATCCAGCTGTGCCTGAAGCCAGGATGCCTATCTCTAGGTTTTCTAGCAGCATGGATTTCTAAATAAACTCCTTTTTCTGCTTAAACTGCCTTGAGTTGAGTTTCCAATGAACATTACATTGTTCTGTTTATAAAAGTTGATTATGATATTTTTCTTGTATTTCTCTGAGGCCAAAACACTCCCTCGGAAATCCAGTATTCCTTATTTCCACTTATTCCATTGAATTAAATTTCTACTCGGGAAAAGATGAGTTGTGTCTCATCCTTACATACAAATGAACATAACTAACACACTCCTTTGCATTATTTCATAGGTGTCATTGTGTTGAATTTCCTCAGTTTGGTTTACCAGGGCACATGTAAAACTCAGTAAATGAAAATGTGGCGCCTGATGAGCACAGGACTGAGGTTTTAGTCCTAGGTCTGACACTAAGTGACCTCATCAAGCTATGTGACCTTAGGAGGGTCATTTATCTTCTCTAGGTTCCTTTTCCTCATTGGCAAAATGAGGGAGTTAAGCTAAACAATATCAATAACAGCTCTGTATATATAGTGATTCAATCATTCCTAAAATAATTTCTCATTAGATTACATTATTCTATATATATCATCCACACATTAAATGTTACCCCCAAAAGTTCATGTGTTGGAAACTTGGCCTCCAATATAACAGTGTTAAGAGGGTGGGAAATCCAGTCATGGTATTTGAAAGTGGGGCCTTTAAGAGGTGATGGGATCGTGAGAACTATGCTCTCATGAATAGATTAATCCAATCACAGAGTAATGGGCTAATGGCTTAATGGGCAGTCGTGGATGTAGACTGGCGACTTCATAGGAAGGCCACATGGAAGCCCTGTTGACATCCTCACCACGTGACACCCTGTGTTGCCACGGGACTCTGTGCAGAGCCCCCACCAAGAAGACCCTCACCAGATGTGCCTCTGAAACCTTGACCTTCCTAGCCTCTAAAACTCATAAGAAATAAATTTCATTTCTTTATAAATTACCCAGTTTCAGGTATTCTGTTATAAGCAATAGAAAACAGACAAATAAATCATCTTTATAGTTTCTTTTAGCTATAAAATTCTATGACTATCAATAGCTCATCAAGTCATTTCCTTACCTAGAAATGCCAACTGCCAACACTTTACTTTATTGAAATATTATTATTCCCATGATCTGTTTGTCCATCCACCCGCCCATCCATCCCTTTATTCACTCAACAAGCTTTGATCGCATGCCACTATGTATTGGGCGATGTGCTGAAAGGCACAATTCCCACCCTGAAGAAACACGCCTCTATAATAGCAGAAACAGATGTTCAATGCCACTTGTTAGATAAGCACACAGACACATATACAACTTTAAAACCCTGACAGATGCCTTCATAGCATGTTACATAGAGGTCTGACCTAGAAGAGTCTTCAAGGACAAGTCCTCCCAAAGAGGGGCAACTTGAACTTATAGCCGATGGGTGAGAAGGAGTTATCTGAACCAAGGGGCTGGACGGGGCCATCCAGACGTGGGGATGGCAGCAACTTGCGGGATGTCCCCTGGGCCTGCCTTATGGTGACGTGCTGGAGGGTTTATCAGTGAACTTTTCTAAAAATCCTCGATGGAGGAAAAACATCAGTATTTCCCCTGTGGACAAGAAGGAATTCAGAAATATGCAAAGCAAAATTCCTAGGTCAGAAAGTGCCTGCTCCACTCAGATTTCACCATTTCTTATTTTGCCATCTTCTTCCTGTGCAACGCCTAACTTAGACCTTGAGGAAGTCACTCGAGTTCCCTGGGTCTCGCTTCCCTTATCTATAAAACATGAGGCTTGGGTATATATATGATTTTTAAGGTCTCTCTCATATTCAGCATTTTATGTTTCTAGAAAGACACCTGAATTAGTGTGGGGGGTGGGGAGAAGCCATGAATCCTACAAAGTACACTTGTGGCTATATTTAAAAAACAAAAATCAGTGTGCATTCATAGTACAAGAAAATGTTGTAGGAATTGTAGCTATTGAAATGCAGGTTGGATGGAGCCAGAAATAGCTAACGTGTCCACAGTTAATGCGGGGACTGTGATGCAGCGCGTTTCCTTGGCAATGGAGTTACTTAAAGGTAAAGTAACTCGGTTTGATCGAAGATTAGTTTCTCTGCTTCTCATCCTCTCTATGGGTTCTTTGATTGTATTTCAGTGTAAAGGGAAAAAAATGGCCGACAAATCCATTTCACTAAAAAACAAAGGTCATCCAAAAATATCAGGAAAAGGGCCATCTGGCTGGATCCAAACAAGCAGATACTCTAACGGCAGAGGCATGCTCCACTCAGCCCCAGTGAGTGCCCTGCACATGCCTTAGGATCACCTCCTTCCTAAACCGCTTCCTGTGGATCCCTCAAGCTTGTGAATCACTTGGGGGAATTAACATCAGAATTTGCAGGAGTCAGACATCTGTCGATCCGAATGTAAAGCCTTGGATTTCAAACCGGAGCCAGCTCCTTCTAGAGAAGGAAGAAGGACATGCTATTTCTTAGCATGCATAATCAATGCTGCAGGGGTTGCTAGGCAACAGCAGAGGGCTGTCAAACATCCCCGGGTGCCTCCCGTGGAAGAGGAGCAACGCTGGCAGCCATTCCACGGCGGTGAAAAGCTGTGTACGGTCCCTGGAAGCCACGTTGTTTGTTTCGTTCCTTAAAAATATCCCTTCATTGTGATCAGGGCTGAACCATAGACATTTTCCTCCCAGGCTTATCTAGATGGTCTTTAAATACATTTCAATTGAACCAAAGCCCTAAAACTGCGCACATCAGGCTGGCAAGAGGCAGTTCTGTGAAAGGTCCATGGGTTATTCTGGTCCAGTTCGCCCAGAGCTTGTGGAAGATCTAGCTTGTTCCTTACATGGCTACAGCCTCAATCCCGGACAGCTGAAATGGGCATCCCCTCTGAAGCTTGAAATTATTCTAGCAAACATAAGCAAAACATCTGATTTCAGCTAAAATTCACATTCGAGGTCACTCAGATGAAAATCCTTAGGACTGTGACCACAAAGTTAGAATGAATTTTTAATCTGCAGGCACTGAGATGGTAGCTTTTTGAGATGATAGTTTCATTTGAATTTCCACAAGAAGGGGACTAGTGAAGAGAAGGAGTCAGGATTTGATTAAAAAAAGGTCCAATCCATTAATTTAATTTTTAAGTTTATTTATTTATTAATATTACTTTTTTAAAAAAAATTCTATGATGTTGAGGAGCTGTTGTGGTGGAGGGGGAGATGAGAAGGGGGAAGGAAATAGGGTGGGAGCAGGAGGAAGGAGGGGGGCAGGGTTGAGGCCTGTGGCAC
>NW_007727343.1:108742-113768 GCF_000696425.1 Galeopterus variegatus
AAAAAAAATTCTATGATGTTGAGGAGCTGTTGTGGTGGAGGGGGAGATGAGAAGGGGGAAGGAAATAGGGTGGGAGCAGGAGGAAGGAGGGGGGCAGGGTTGAGGCCTGTGGCACCCCCTCATTCCTGCAGGGGAGACCAGGGGGCTTCCAGCGGTGGCTTGGCCATGGCTGTGCTGGGTGCAGATGCCAGGGGGTGTGGCTTAAACCCTCACCCACCAATTTGCCAGCTAGGGAGCCTGAGGTGCTTCCTGCAGCTGCTCGATGGTCGTCACTGGCTGGTTGCAGGTGTCAGGGGGCATGGCTGGGGCCCTCGGCCCTTCCCACTCCCAGGCTTGGTAGCCCAGGAGACTTCCAGTCCTTCTAGGTTTTATAGATGTTCTTCGGTGATGAGAGAGCTTTACTAGTTAATACTTTGTCTCTGGTCATGTCTCTGGCTGTTTTTTCTTTCAGTTCTGTGTTGGATTGTTTGCTATTCCCACCACTTAAACTCTGCACTGGAACTAATTTGTTGTCCTTTGCTGATTTCTAAAATGGGGGAACTTCCTGTGGGGACCAGCACTTGAGCCCTGTGGTTGAGCTAAATTGCTATGTTGCTGCTGATGACCTGGGGAGGGCTTTTTGTGCAGCTCAGGTTTTAATGGTTGACCTTGTAGGTACTTCCAGGTCTTGTGAGGTCTGGTGCACCTGGGTTGTGTGGAAACTCTGGTCTGGGCCTGAGACTTTTCAGCCAACTGCACCCCCTGCAGTTCTATATTCCTGACCAGTCTCCACTGAGTGGTCCCGTGTTGACTGGGGAGCAGATCAGCTGTCCGTGCTGTGCCCCAGTGTTCTCCCAGTGGGCCCATCTCCCCCACCACCCATGCTCCAAACACTTCCCATGGGATGGGCCATGTGCTGGTCCCTTGTGGTGACTCAGCAACCTCTGAGTGGCTCCTTTTTTTCAGCTGTTCTGGCTCCCCTCTCCTATGTGGGTTTACAGGAACCCTATTAGTGGTCTTGCTGGCCTGGGGGCCACTAGGACCCTCATCTCCCCTGCCGCCTCCAAGCAACTTCATCCAAAGGGCACAGCTGCAGCTTTTGCCAGCTCCTGTTCTGTGCACTCACCAGCTCCAGCCTGGATGTGGCTGGGGCTCAAAATGGTGGAAGTCATTCTTTCTTTCTCTCATTATGGCTTCTCCTGCCTTCACGCACTCCATAAGTCTCTCCTCCCCTTCCCCCGAGTTCTAGTGGCTGCGGCTTGGCTGTTGTTGCTTTTTAATAGTTGTAAATTGCTTGATTTGTGGGAGAGAGTGACACTGAGAGATGTCTATTCTGCTACCTTGACCAAAGCCCCCTTTTTTTAAAGCAGTGTTGATTAAGAGCAAACACTCATCATAGGTTGTTAATTTGCAAGCACTTATTTGGAAAAGCCAGGAGGTATGTGAAGACTAGGTCCTGGGTATGGGTCAGAGGTGGGTTTAGGGCTGTGACTGGGACTTAAACTGACTGTGGTGACATGAGATATGCCCAAGCAGAAGCAGGGAAGTTGAATAACATATGGTCATTTGGGCCAGCCCAGGTGCCAGTGGCAGAACATTGCTGTCCCCAGCTAAGCCTTTGCTGTTAGTAGTCTGAGCCCTAAAGTCCCATTTTAGCATGTGTTCAGAAGGGAATGTAACTTATGGGTTGAGGGTGCCCCAGATTTAGCTATGTAAACCCCTCTCCTTCGGGGCATCATGAGAAGTACAGAGAAGTAGGCATGCATAAGGAATGCATAGGATGAAAGGCTGTTTCCACTGAGAAATTTGTTGGCTCTATCTCTATAGCTGGCCGAGGCCTCTCAGCTATTCCTACACTGTCTTCCAGGATTCTCCAATCTTTCAGCCTTGTCTCACGTTCAGATTCCCACCTTGCAACACCATAAGGTGGATTCAACCTGAAGGCTGACTTAGCTACCTGCATGGCCTCCAAGTAGCACCGCAAAACGTGGGCCCAGAAAGGGACCCAGGGTCTCCAGCTTCCTCGTCTATAACACATGGCTAGGCTAGGATTAGATGTTCTCTAAGACTCTTCCAGCTCTAACATCTGATCACTCTATAAATTTACAAAAATAGAGGCACCTTTTGGTCCCATTTACCAAAAAGAAAAAAAAACAGACTAAGAGGAAAGCAAAGACTGTACATATAACACTGCCAAATGTTCTGAACACTTTGTGCTAAAAATAACCACAAAACTTTTTGAGTAAATGAAAGAAAAGAGAGGAGGGAATAGCAGTAGCAGGAATTAATCATCTCCAAAATCACTTCGGGATTCCTCCTTTGACACATTCGACCCCATGTCACATCACGTCTCTCTGGGGTCCTTCTTCCTGTCCTTTCTCTCTGTCTCCCTCTTCCTTTCCATTTGCCTATTTGGGGGAGATGATGTTTATTTGATAGATATTACATTCGCCATCCCTAGCAAAGTCTGTCCTTTATTCACCCCACAGGGCAGCTCTTAGGCACCTTCTCTGAGAGGAGTGTAGGAGTGTTATGCCACCCTGATTAGTTTCTTTCAATGACAAGGAAAGCAAAGGTACAGGTTTTCTTCCTGGATGAACTTTAACAGAAATGGTTGCGTCTACAGGATGGGTGACTTCACGAATAATTTTGTTCCTCTCCTCAGTTACCCTTTATGTATAAAGTATAAAAGTGATGGAATATACACCTGGTTTTTAAAAACAAAAAGTTGCCTGGCAAACAAATGCTGTTCATACAAATGCTCCATGTCTGGCCAAAATGAAACAGAACAAGAAACTCCATCATCTTATGTTACGCCGAGAGGTTACATGTCGTCACCTCGGCCATGCCCACACTCATTTGGCCCTCAATTCGTTTTATAAATCTTTGCCTCTTTTCAGTGTTTTATGTATATTACCTAATACTCTGGGGCTTTAGTTTTTCAGTTTTGACAATGCATATGTAAAAAGATCCATTAAAGTCTTTTGTGCTATTTTTGTTAATTCTTGTGTTTTAGAGAGCTCAATGGACATTTCATCCCTTTCAATCACGATGTCTATCTTACTGAAGACCAGGGCTCCTTTTCGAGTTTTGGGGGGATCTGTCTGTGGTGAAGGACTTCAGACTTCTTTAATCTAGTAAGAACCTCCCGTGTCTCCCGGATGGTGGAAGTCACAGGAGGTGCCATCCACCCCTGGGTGCAGTTGTACCTGCACTATACAAAATCCTAGGCCGTGGAAACATTTGGGAGGGACAAGGTAGAGAGGTAGAGAACTCAGTGAACAGAGGCTAAGAGGGGAGGTGGAGTCCACAATCCTCCTTCCAGAACCTCCAACACAAGACGAGCTGCAGCTGGCCTGGCGCCAGTGCCCACAATTGGAGGAGACACGATTAAGTCCCCAAGACTTAGGTGAATGGATTCTGTTTGACCCCACTGACTGCCATCCAGAATTTAGTTAGCACCGACTTGGAAGAGTAGCTCAGAGCTATTCNCCACTGACTGCCATCCAGAATTTAGTTAGCACCGACTTGGAAGAGTAGCTCAGAGCTATTCGCGGCTTGCAGCCTGGTCGGTTGTCCCTGAGAAGAATCTCTGACTATTGGGTGTGCCCCAAATAGCCTTCCAACTGTCCCTTTAGTTAAAGGAATTTGAATTCATCCACCATAACAGACATAATTTACACCTGAATTGGCCACTAACATGTCATAAAGTAAAGTCAAACTTCCACACGTTAAGGTGACCATGGATAACGAGACATTCCGGAATTCTTACCTTCACTGCCACCAAGATCTTGTCCTGCTCAGGACAGAGGTTATAGCATTCAGCTAGGAAAACTTTTCCAAAGGCTCCTTCACCTAGCTCCCTTTTCAGAACAATGTTATGTCGCTTGATGTGCTGAACAACTGTAAAACAAAGACAGAATGGAAGTTGAAATCGGAGCATGGCGGGAGGCAGGGGGTCGGGAGTTGATGGCCTACACCTGGGCCTGCAGCCTGAGCGTCTCCCCTCCGCACAAATGCACTGAACGAAACCCTCGTCGTGCATCCTCACGGGCCACCCCAAACAGCTGCGAGGGGGTTTCACCAGCTTCCTCTCCAGTACTCAGTGACTAATTTTGACAAAACTGAAGTAGGACCTGGCTGCTGGCTGCAAAATACCATCGACAGACTTTGCAGACTAAAAAATGGGAGAAATGAGAAAGGAATTAACACTAATGGCAGGCTTCTAATAAGCCAGATGCTTTGCATATGTTTGCTAGTCATGTGTTGACTGAGGAAAGCCAGAGAGACGGCCAGGAATCCCTAATTCCTTGCTAAGCCACCTCAGACCACTAAGGGAGACAGGTGCAGAGGACACAGGGGAGAAGGCATTGCTAATTAAGGCTTTGGCCTCGCCCCAGTTTTAGTCTTCTAGGAAAGTGGACTAGACCATGGCTGAGCCTCAGTGACTTCTTCTGTTTAGACCAGAAATGTCTAGATTGTCTGTGCTAAAGCTGCTTCCTTGGCCCCTTTCTAAAATCGTGTCCCAGTCTTAGCTCTTCAAAGTTAAGAGACAAGAACAGATAAACGTGGGGAAGAGAATATTTCTCCCTACGGCCTAGAGTGGAGCTGGCCCAAGTCAGTCATCCATGCGCCTTCTTGAGGAATGAGGCAGGAAGCCATCAAGGGTCCTTAGAAGCCCACTGGCTACAAGGCGGCAGTCAGAGAGGGGCAATCACAGAAGGACAGAGCTAACGGAGGGGAAGCCCGAAAGGAGACTTTGCAGAGGACAAATCTACATGGAGGTTTCTGACTCTTCATCCAGCACATCAAATGTTGAATCCCTTGGCACGGAAGTTCCACCGGGCCTTGGCCACCATGCTTTTCTGAAGTCCTTGTCCCCGAATGGTAGTATTGAGATCGTGACACCCTCTAGAACTTAAAATGTGTGGCCAGCAACGTTCTCTCGTCTCACTTTCACAGACCGTGAAGCATTCCTCCCTGCACTTTATAAATGGGAAAACCGTCCACAGGGATTTCAAGGTTTCTCAGTCTGGGAATGGAGAAG
>NW_007727343.1:114603-116052 GCF_000696425.1 Galeopterus variegatus
TTTATAAATGGGAAAACCGTCCACAGGGATTTCAAGGTTTCTCAGTCTGGGAATGGAGAAGTTGGGATGTGAACCCTCGTCTGTCTGGATGCGGATGCATGTCTCTTCTTCACCGTGAAGTGTCTTTTCCATTGTAAATTGTGTTCAACGTGACAAGAGACTTGACGTACACGAGAAATAGAGTTAAAAGTAAAAAATAATCTCCCGACTTCTTCTCTGCTTAGTTCACCCTTCAAAGCCCAAGGAAAATTCTAACTCTCTCAAAGAGCTTCCCTGGACCGTTTTGAACACCAAAGCCCTCCTTTCTGAACTCGTACTGTGCCGTGACTTGTGCTTAGCTGTTCTCTGATTCACCCTGCAGGCATTTCACATCTGTAAGCTCTTGAGGCTGAGAGCAAGCCCTGTGTGTCTTCTCATAAGCCGTGCAATGCCACAGCGCTAGGCACGAAACAGAGCAGCTTAATGTTGGAGTTTAACTTGATAACCGTTCCCTAAAAGTCTTATTTGTTTTATTGTGAATACATTATAAAAACAGAAGAAAATATAAAGCATATCTCTGCAGTTTAAATAACAATAAAATGAACACCTATGAACCCACCATCCCATTTAAGAAATAGAGTATCACGAGCACCTTAGAAGCGCCCTGTATCCGTCCTTCCTTTCTCTTTCTTTCCTTCCCCCACCTCTCTCCTCTCTCTCTCTCTCTCTCTCTCTCTCAGCTGGCCACAGGGATCAAACCCTGGACCTGTATTCTTTTTTAATTGTGTCCACTTCCCTATTCCCCTCCCAGGGATAACCACTATCTTGACATTTGTATTAATTATTTCCTTCACAAGTTTGCCACCAGGGCTACATCCCTAACAAGAGATGACTCAACTTCCCCTGTTTTTGAACCCATGTAGATGGAATCACACTACATGTATTCTTCCATATCTTGTATATTTCACTCAACAATGTCCCTGAGATGAGTTACACTGTGTGTGTAGCACTAATTCTTTACCCTTTACTACTTTATAATATTCCATGGAAGGACTGTACCACCATTTATTTATCCATTCTGTGTTGATGGATACCCTATACAGTTTCTTTTTAGATACTACTTAATATAAAATGTGAGTGGTGATTAAGGTTTTGCTTTAACAGGATTTTCCCCCCTAATAATTCATGTGGTTTGGAGCTGTGAATGTCTCTGTGAGCCTCTGGGAACTCGGGTCATAAAAATCAAAAGGCCTTTTTATGAGTGAGGATATTAATGAATATAAGAACGTATATTAATTTCTCATGCTCCAGTAGCAATGCCTGAATATAAGAGGAGAGAAATGTATTCATTAGGTAGAGTGCCCATGTAAAGACACAAATGTAAATCTTGCAGAGAATTAGCAGCCCTGTTTAAATCTAACATTTAACTCCCTGGTTGTCACATGTTCATTGGGAATTAAATTGCCACTT
>NW_007727343.1:116938-118119 GCF_000696425.1 Galeopterus variegatus
TCAAGACTTACCCCAAGCTGCCTCATTTCCTGCTTCTCTCAAACACCTCCTCATCCAGCCTTTCACCCCAACATTGCTCATACCTGCCTCGGCCGATGCTCGGCCCCTCACTTCCCCTGAACACTCTGGGGTGGTGTCCTGTGGGCTCCCTGACTCGAAACCTTGGCCATCCTCCAAAGACACCCCTGCCTGTCCCCCACGGCCCTCTCAAATGGATGCCGCCCATCCCTCGTCCCCAGGAATATCAGGGCCCCCACGCCCCCATGCCTCCTGCTAGAGCCCTGCTTTGTCACAGCATCTCTTAGGGAGCCAGCAGCCTCTGTCCCCCCTGCCCCTCCTTGCTGACATCTCAGTCCCTCCCCTCGCCCACGAGCTCCTGGGCCACGCCTTTCCTCTCCACTCCCCGGGGCCTTCCTTCTCAAGGCCCGAGGCACAGAGAGGCTCAGTAAGTCGCCTAAAGGACAGAAGCACTGAGCTGCCCCGTATCCTGTGCCTTTCGACAGTGAAGCTAAGAGGCCCGGCATCAGAAACCTCAAATAGGAAATGTGTCTTTCCCATTTCCTCAATAACGGGATCTCTTAGAAACCCTTGGTCCAGAGGACATCTCCTGCTTAGCACATGGACCTTAAATCGAGACATTTATTGAATATCTAATATATGTCAAGTACTAAGCGACTGCAGTTAAAAAGAAAGATATTTTAAAGTTTTGAGCAGGAAGATGAAAAGTAATGTACCCAAGTAGATAATGTTCTGTATTATGAGCTCTTGAAATCTTCTCTCTTTTTCCCTGTAGTGCTAAATGCAGGGCCTGCCACCTCCTAGGACTGAATGTTGTGATAGGGAGAGAACTAAGTCGTCAAGATCAACTCCCTTATGTTAGACAGATTAGTGAGTGGGGCTCAGCATGGCGACGTGAATTTCTAAGGGCCACGCAACTAGAAGGTGACAGAGGTAGGACTC
Source organism: Galeopterus variegatus (assembly GCF_000696425.1). Lineage (NCBI taxonomy): Eukaryota > Metazoa > Chordata > Mammalia > Dermoptera > Cynocephalidae > Galeopterus > Galeopterus variegatus. The sequence continues at coordinate 117,899 of NW_007727343.1, forward strand.
AAGTCCCCTGCGTCTCAGAAGAGCGACCCTTGGGCTCTGTAACACAGGCCCTTCATTCAGACTAAAGACAGTGAGGGTTTTCTGACATTAAAGTAAAAATGGGTATTTTATTTAGTTAATATCTTTTCTACTAAAAATACTTGAAACATTTATGATGATAATCTGAAATGACCAAACATCTGATAATGAAGAATTTCATTTGAAAACTGCCAACATAAAAT
>NW_007727343.1:119226-121204 GCF_000696425.1 Galeopterus variegatus
AATTAATTGACTTAACTTGTGGCCATGGAGCAATCCACTTACTTATCCTCTTCCAAGTACTATTTCCAATGAGATGAGGAAATGGGGGGGAGAGGGCACCTAACATGTGCCGATGGCCATTACGGGCCACAGAATGTGCTGAGAGATTTACGAGAGTCCTCAATCTTCATAGCAGTCCGGTAGGGTATTCTTATCTCCATTTTCAGAGTAAAGAAAAAAGAAGAGGATCAGATTAGCTAAATAACTCACCCGAGGTTGCACAATTGGTAACAGACAGAGTTTGAATTCTGTCCACGATAGCACGCTGCATTTCCTGGGCTTTTGTATGAAAAACAAAGTGCAAGAGAAAGTGTATGAGTTGGGCTTTGCCTCCTTGGGGAATCATGATCTATTTTTATCAATTCAGTTCAAAAAGCTATTGTTAAGCATCTAGAAAATGCCTGGGCATTTTCCTAGGACTTAGAAAAAGGCAGAAATAAAATAATCCTTGTCCGCAAGGAACTCACAACCTAGAGAGGCAGAAAAACCCACGTACATATACCTATCGCGCCATCTACTTATACCTTTGGTTCATTCACAAAAGGTTTTAGGTGCTTTATATGACACAAAGTCGAAAATTTACATAACAAATCAAGTCAGGAGAAACGGAATAGAAAACTGGGATAAGGCGTCAAGTAGAAATGCAAACTTGCCAATTCTAGGGTCCCAAGTGGTTGTTAAACTTAAGTCATAATTTGACTCTAAGCTTCCTGGGAGTAGGAGACTAAAGGCAAACACAACGATTTACAAAATTTTGGTTGCCCATAAAGTAAAAGCACAGAGGTTCCTTCTGGGAAGTAAGATTCTTTGTGAAGTTAGCGGATTGGCACAATGACCAACGACCTGAGCAGAGCCCCTGGAGTACGTAGTGGGTTTCCTGAGAGTATCTCTCATGGCAGAGTTCAATAAGAGATGAACACATGACACAAAGGCCACCCTCAGCCAAAGCACGCACGGGGAGTCCACAGCTCTTAACATCATAATGGCATAAAAACAACCGTCCATGGGCATACTCACAAATGCTCTGGGCATGGGTTGACGAATAGGTGTAATTTCCCCGACCCCACTGCTGGGCGTAGGACACGCTAAGCAGTCAAAGCTATTTTATGAGTAAATAATAACATGAACGTGCAAAAACAGATGAGTTATTGAACAAGAGAAGAGAATGGTGGGGAAGAAGGCATCCCAGGTGGGGGAAGACAGAGAACAGGAGAGAGGGGATAGGAAAGCGCAGAGTGTCTGAGAGACAGCGATTATCTGGGTGATTCCTGACCAGGAGCAGCGGCCACCTGCTGGAAAAGGGGAGGGAGGCTGGGGACGGAGGGCCTCGGCCACCCCACCAGGTAGTTCAGACAAGTTCTGGCACAGTAAATCCGGACCGGCAGACAAGCGACTGCCCGGCTCTGTGCCTCCATTTCCTCATCTGTAAGCGAGGGCGTCCCGGCTCACTGGCACCTTAGTTCTGCTGCAGCACGCGCAGTCCCCGATCCGTGAGTCCAAGGACAAGCGACTGCCCGGCTCTGTGCCTCCATTTCCTCATCTGTAAGCGAGGGCATCCCGGCTCACTGGCACCTTAGTTCTGCTGCAGCACGCGCAGTCCCCGATCCGTGAGTCCAAGCCTTTCCGTCACATCCGCATGAGTCCCGTGGAGCTGCTGAAAACCTTCCGGCATGGGGGAGAAGTGGCAAGAACAAGTCTTCAGAAAGGTTGCCTGGCTGCAGTAAACTGAGGCAGGGAAGCCAGGCAGGGTGTGGCTGCTGCAGACTGTGTTCTCCCGAGGCCAGTGCCGAGCCGAGGGACCCCAGCCAGTCACTGAGCCCGCTGTCCTCTCTGGCCCCTGCCATCGAAGGCACACGGCTCAGCGTGACCGACTCGTCGGAGGGCCGGCAGGTATTCAGCACAAGCCATCCTAAGGCTTTAAGCTCAGCCCCGCATTAGG
>NW_007727343.1:121905-126010 GCF_000696425.1 Galeopterus variegatus
GGGAGGGCCCCGGGGACCCACTTGGGTGCCTCGCACAACATCCAGGGACAGCGAACGGCCCAGTCCCTAGACCAGATTCTAGAGGTGCTGTCCACAGCCAGGAAGCTGGGATCGAGTTTGTGTCCCAAAAGGGAATGGAGGATGTCGCAAAGGACTGATCCTCAGACAATAAGCATGACTGTGAGGAAAACCAGGGAAAGACAGAGGCCAAGATCCAGCTGGACAGTCAGAGGCAGGAGGCAGGGCCGTGCATGGCCCCGAGGAAAGAGCAGGCCAGGCCCCCCCGCAGAGCAGCGGCGGGGAGCGAGGCAGGGGAGGCGGTGAATGGAGATGCGCTTGGGGCACGGGGGCAGGGGCAGGAGAGGACGTGGGTCTAGAGGTGGCCGCTCCTCCCAGCACAGGGCCCTGCAGGAGCAGCGGACCTCCAGGGAGTCCCCAGAGGGCCGGCAGGTATTCAGCACAAGCCATCCTAAGGCTTTAAGCTCAGCCCCGCATTAGGTGCAGCGATGGCAAAGCGACTTCACACTCTTGGGAGGGCCCCGGGGACCCACTTGGGTGCCTCGCACAACATCCAGGGACAGCGAACGGCCCTTTTCCTAGACCAGATTCTAGATCCCAAATGAGAGCAGACCGGCCGTCACTCTCTGGGGGGTAGGGCTTGACCTGAATGTCACAGCAGATCAAAGCAACGGGTTATCTGGAGTTGAATTCCCACGACTTCTTGTAGACACAGCCAACGGCGGGGAGCCCCAGAAATCTTTCAAGCTGTTAGACTGCAAGAAACACCGCACTTCAAAATACACATACGGTGCATCCTTCGCTTTGACATCCCCTAACAGCCAAAATTATATCTGTTCTACACACTGGCATGTGGTAGAGTTGGATTGATTCGTCCTGACAGCTCTCCCTGCTGGAACAATACTTGTCAGTCAGCCCCGGCAATGTTTGTATTTTCAGGAATCATTATGCTGAGTGATTGAACAAAATCCTGGCAGGTGGGCCAGATAGTCTGATCTGCCTACCCCTCAGACTCTGCGTCCCTGAGCCCTAATGTTCTTCCATTTCGAGGCTGGAAAGCATCCCTTTAAACCGTCCAGGCTGAGTGCATGAACCTCCACTTGAGGGCTCTGTGCTGGAGCCTGTTTCATCATCTGGATCCTCCTCTCCTGGGCCCTCCCCATGGGAACCTTCCTTCCTTCAAAGATTTAAACTGGTAGCTACTAAGGTTTCCTAAGTGGCTTCAAGTTCATTGGCCTTTACCAATGTACCTCTGAAGGAACGTTCCCACTGTGGAAGAAATCTTCTGCTGTGGGTGCAGATACTTCAGAAACCACAACACGGGTCATTTGCGAGCTTCCGTGACCTGTCCTAATTGATGAACGGTTTATCCAGACATAATTATACAGAGTGTCTTCCCTGTGCGTACGCTCTAGAGAGGAGGCAGGAATAGGTGAGAGGCAGGCATAGATAACGCTAATGCAATCAGCATGGGATAAGGCGATGAGAAGGAACAGCAAAGTGTCCTGGAGCAGGGTGACTCAGGAAAGGCTCTCGAGTCACTGGAGTCAACTTTGGAAAAGCAGGCTGGAGTCTTTAGGAGGAAGTCTCTCACTCAAGACGAAGGGAAGTGCTCGTAGGCAATGCGAAGCCAGTGGGCATTGTATGAGGGCCAGAAGTCCACGCCAGCTTCCCAGGCTGTTTCCTGGCTATAGACCCTTGCTCAGGAGAGCTCATAACCAATGACACATGGCCAATGTCGGAAAGATGGAGAATCACAGACAAGACCGACGGGTGCATCCCAAATACTTTCCATCTCTGGATGGCTTTCTGTCCAGTTAATATGCAAAACAGAGTCCTGTGACATTTCCTCCAAGATATGCTTATTTGAGGTTCTCATGCTTTAAAAGATACTGTTAATGTTTATTTCCCTTATAGAATTTTACAATAGATCCAGAATCTTTCAAACCAACATACTTTGCCCCACCTCCTCAATCACTATTTAAGCATCTACGGAAAAAGGACTGTTTGGTACCATGGAGGACCCAGGTGAATAAGAGGAAGGAAGTAGATGGTCATAACTGCACGGCAGCTGTGCGCTGGGCACTGTGGTATTCCCGCATTGTGCGGAATTCTCTTACTCAAACCTCCTGATGGCCTAGGAGGGACATCCCTGTCACCACTTTGGAACTGTGGTAACTGAGTCTTGGAGACGTTGCATAGGTTGGCCAAAGCCATGCAGCTGGAAAGTGGGTAAGGTACACTGCTTGGCTTCAAAGCCCATACAGTCTCCCCCAATAGAACATGATTCTTTCCCTCAAAAAATGGAAAGTCTAATAGGGAGATGAGACAAATACAGTCATGTGTCACTTTCTGAGAAATATATCATTAGGTGAGTTCTTCATTGTGTGAAAGGGACAGCAACGAATTTTCTTATTATGCACACTGGCCACCCGTTGCATGAGCATGGGCCACCTAATTATGTCACTAGGTCTCTCTGTGCCTCACCCTGACCTCATCTGTTACATGGGGACTAGAATAACACCACCCCACAAAGTCATGGACACTGAATTACAGGTAAGGGTTGTGCCTGGCATTCAGCAAGCACTCAGGGAGTGTTAGTTAACTGCTATTAACTATTATTTTGCGATGAAGATGGGTGGGAATCATTTAAAAATGCACGAATTCTAAGGTAGGCAACAACCCCCTCACCTGGGGGTCAGACCTAGTGAGTCAAATGCTTGGCTTTCTACCTTAAAGGTCTGAGCTGCCTCTGGGAGGGTCACCCTGTGGGTAAGCTGGGCCCTTCTCCTCAACATGTTTTGCAGTTGGTTTGTTTACACCAGCATCACCACAAACACGTGAGTAGTGCCTTGTGCTACGACCTTATGGCGGCTACAAGGTCACTAGGTGACAGGAATTTTTGAACTCCATCACAGTCTCTATGGGACCACCATCGTATATGCTGTCTGCTGTTGACCCACTGTTCTGCATCACACAACTGTACACAAATAACAGTTGCAAAAGGCAGAATGTAAAAATTGCCACGCTGGATGTAAGAAATGTAGGGTTAAGGGTGTTTAAAGGAAAAAGCAAATCCTCTGAGTATAGAGTTTGGGGTTGGAGGACGTGCCACTCGAATTTTCCCTCGTAAGTTGAGCGGGGTTTAAAATGTTCGTTTGAATGAAGACCATAGTTGGACATAATGAATTATGACATCTCCAGAATCCCAGGGTGTCACTGACTTGAGCATATGTGGGACCTTCATGTGGAGACGTGTTGCATCAAAGTCCAAAACCTGAAAACAACTTAGGTTGAACCAAGTGAAACTTCCATTCATACAGGCCAAAAATAGACAAATACTATTTTACACAGCTCAACTGAATTTATCAATGGATCATATCGCTGCTCACAAGCCTCTAAATTTTGGAAAAGAATCCATATCTTTTTTTTTTTTTTTCCCCAGAAAGACATTAAGGAAAGCAATACACGCACATGGTGACAAATCAAGTACGGCGGGGGAGCTGAAGATGGAAAGAGCTTGTACCTCCCGCGCGCCTCCCTGTCCTCAGTTCCCCTCTCCTGGGCAACCTGCTCCAACCAGTTTGGCCTTTGGTTTTCTGAGGATTAGCTCCGAAACTCTAATGAATATGCTCGTACCGCCCCTTCCTGTTTTCCACGCACTGATTTCCCACTGCACGGGAGGAGGACCTCGCTCAGGCTATTTCCCATCTCTTTCCAATAACTGGGGGTTGCATTATTCTTGGCTCTTCTATGAGTGGCCTGTCATGCCCACATCTCTATTCCAGCCATATCCGGCTGCTCTTCCGTACACGAAGAGCCTGTCAGTGTCTCCGCCTTCTCTCAACCCCAGTCACTTCCCGTATTCTTTAGCTTTACCTTTTCTATAACATTGTCCAAATTGTTAATATTTACATTCAATTTATAATGATACAATTAAGTATCTTATGCTTCTAAAAACTGAAAAGCAATAAACAAAATGTATATTAACATGACCAGCTTATTGCTGTACTCCACAGGGCTAGGCACGGTGCCAGGAGCATTTTCTTTCCCATGTCTAATGTCCCCGAGAAGTGCTGGGCCACTG
>NW_007727343.1:126564-128243 GCF_000696425.1 Galeopterus variegatus
GCTCTTCCGTACACGAAGAGCCTGTCAGTGTCTCCGCCTTCTCTCAACCCCAGTCACTTCCTGTATTCTTTAGCTTTACCTTTTCTATAACATTGTCCAAATTGTTAATATATACATTCAATTTATAATGATACAATTATCTTATGCTTCTAAAAACTGAAAAGCAATAAACAAAATGTATATTAACATGACCAGCTTATTGCTGTACTCCACAGGGCTAGACACGGTGCCAGGAGCATTTTCTTTCCCATGTCTAATGTCCCCGAGAAGTGCTGGGCCACTGGAGGGAAGGTGTGTCTAGCATTGAATTCAAATGATTTCTCCTGCGAGCATCAAGATTGTTCTAGCATCTTGGCAGATTTCTCATTTACCCTGCTGGCACTTAGTGGGCTTCTTAATTTGGGGTCTAGGGCGCTTCCTCAACACTGGGAAATCGTCTTCTGATTTTTTTTTTTTTTGATCCTTTGCTCCCTACCATTTTGCTCTCTTCTCAGTATTTTCTGGAAATTTTAATCATCATGTGTCACCCCTGACGAACTGCTTGTCTGTTTCTCTTCTCTTTTCTTCTCCAACATTCTCTATCTCTTTTTGTTCTTCATTCTGGGAAATTTTCTTAACTATTTTTTTTTTTTTTTTGTCTTTTGTCTTTTTTTCCGTGTCCGGCAACAGATCGCAACCCTCNAACCAAACACAATAATATACAGCTCAAAGTGCAAGAACCGGGGAAGGCAGGACAGAGGAAGATGGTGTGAAGTCAGTGGAATGTTACTATAGCCTGTCGCCAGAAGTCAGATGTGCAGTTACCCAGTTTATTTCTTTTGTCCCTGTCTACTTACAGCCTCCATCTTTGATGAACTGCAAACCCTTGGGTGTGAACTCATGTCAAGAAGCCAGTGTTGAAAGCAGTTTATGAGCTGAGAGCAGATGTATAATGTGAGAGTCATGGTGCTTGGGTTCCTTGCCTCTCTGTCTTGCGATAAGGACATGTTTTGTGTGCTTCGACAGCTGGAAAACTTCCAAACTTTGCAGTCAGTGCTACAAACTCAGCTTTTGGAGGACAATGACCAAAAGTGTACACCTAAGTTACATTTATCTAATCACACTGAGCCCAAAAGGACAGAATTACACCACCCACGGGGCGTCAGGGTCCTGCTGAAGATGCTGCAGAGGGTCACACAAATTCAGCTGCTGTTCCGGTCCCCAGGTTTCGTAACGAAGTCCCTCGCAGAGACTGCCTTCTCCTGGGACTGCTTCGATGCTTTGCTACAAAAGGACCTACTTATGCTGGTGATTAAAANTGTGACGGACCAGTGTGCACGGAGCGTCTTCAGTGCCTTTCTAAGGAAGTGCTGCTTGAAGTCTCCGCCCAGATGGAATGTTCTCTAAGAGCCCAAACAAGGCTCCTGAAGACTTTAAACAACCTATTCATTTTGTAAATGAGGACAGCAAAGTACAGTAAGAGTGCTAAGTCCCCAGGGCTGAGCTAGGACCCAAAGCCCGTTGGCTTGCCCTCAAATCCAGTACCATTTTTATTACACTCTGATCCTTCTTATTACAAACATTTGTCAACCAAACACAATAATATACAGCTCAAAGTGCAAGAACCGGGGAAGGCAGGACAGAGGAAGATGGTGTGAAGTCAGTGGAATGTTACTATAGCCTGTCGCCAGAAGTCAGAT
>NW_007727343.1:129509-131112 GCF_000696425.1 Galeopterus variegatus
TTCTCCTGGGACTGCTTCGATGCTTTGCTACAAAAGGACCTACTTATGCTGGTGATTAAAAATTCCATTATATGTTAATACAGACCATTTACACCTGGGATTGGCATGATCTAAAGTATTAAAATGGCATCAAATATTCTGAGTAGGTTGTATTGAAGAAATTCACCCAGGAAGAAACTAATGTTGCATTGCACGGTGTGCTGAAGCTGAGGAAGTCATCAGCTGATGACACTTTGTTCCTGCGCCTGTCACTAAGAAGTTCCAGGGCTTCAAGCAGCACTTCCTTAGAAAGGCATTGAAGACGCTCCGTGCACACTGGTGCGGTGAGTGTGTCCGTTCGCCTCTTGTCCGTCACAGTGGAGGGAAGGAGAGGTGGAAGTCCTAGTGGATGAGATTTTTCAGCATGTTTCTGGAAGAGAGATGGTGCGCGGGTGCCACGCTGATGCACGGACATCGTGGAGGAATATTCCTCTCAGAATCTGCGATGGAGGGTCTGGGATGGAGGCACGACTCACCTGTTTGGTGGAACCTGGGATGTGCCTGGGGCCAGCAAGCAGGACAGGTGCGACGGAGGGAAGGAGCGGGAATGAGCGCAAACACAGGGTGGGCAACTGTGTTAGTGTGTGCCCCCGTCCTCCAGTCTGCTGGCAGAGTATCGGACAGCCCGTCATTCATCCTCAGGCCAAGAAAAGGTGGTAGCCCTGCCTGGGGCCCAGGTGTACAAGCCCTTAGGGAGCTCCTGAATTCTCTAGGGGGTCGAACTGTGTGCAGAGGTACCGAGGGCCTAGCACTGGACTTGGTTGCTTCTCTGATCCAGGCTTCCCCACCTAAGAATACTTCAGCCAACCCGCAGTATTTGTGAGGAACAATAAAATGCCCCTTGTATTTTTGTCCCTGCAGTTTGCAAATGTGTACGTGACCATAATGAAATGAACAGGAGTGAGGTCCCCCAAGCCCAGATGAAATCACCCCAACTGTGCGAGAAACAAAGAAGGTAAAGAAGGAAAAGCGGAAAATGCAGAGGAAAGTGTATGTGCAGCAGCTGGGCTGAGGACAGAGGAAGCAGAGGCACAGTGACCACAGTCCACAGGCAGGACTCAGAGGCAGAGTGGAAGCCCCGGTTCAGTCGCGGCTGAGCTACCTGCGTGACTAACAGCAGTCCACTTCATGTTTTGTCCCTTCCATTTCCTTCCTCTGGCTGTAAAATGGGAATAAAAACACCCGGCCCCTGCAGCCTCACTGGGCACTAGTGAGAACAAAATGGTATTCTAAATAAAAAGCACCCCAACGATGAAATGTACATAAACGGTATATGGCATGACCACTGCTATTTAGCACTTTGGCACTCGAGATCACACAGTGCCTCGCAGACATGTTTTATTGGTTCAATTTAATGCTAAATATGACAGGCAAACTACAGTAGTAATGGGGCCTCTGCTCTCGGCACACTTAAAGGCTCATAACGTATTCTCCCGTGCTACGTTATTCCAACTCTGTGAAAAGATCCTGAGCTCCATTTTCCAGCTGAGGAACGAGAGGCTGAGGGAGGCCGAGGGGCCCATGCAAGGCCGCCCAGCTCATCCGTGGCAGAGCCGGATCTCAC
>NW_007727343.1:131396-135930 GCF_000696425.1 Galeopterus variegatus
AGGGAGGCCGAGGGGCCCATGCAAGGCCGCCCAGCTCATCCGTGGCAGAGCCGGATCTCACTTTGGCCTTTTGACTCCAAGTGCATTGGTCTTTACCCTAGCATGGCACACCAGGCGCTCTGGAGACTAAGAATCAAAAAAAAAATTCATTCTGGAGATGAAACCTGTGGATAAGACACTAAGATCGATGCAAGATACTAGTGCAAAAATAGTGCCGAGAATTTGCTAACCAGAGTGACGGGAACTCAAGAAAGAAGTTGATGCGGATGGTAACTACCAGAAAGCTTCACAGATGGGAAAGGCTCTCGGCTAAGATGGGAAGAAGGCGCTTATCTGAAGAGGTGGAGGCAAAGGAAGCCTCATAAAAGGGGACGCCGGAAAGGCACGAAGGCAGTGGGGTGGGACAGGGATGGCTCCGCTCAATCAGGCGTGATGAGAGTGGGGGGATCAGTCTTGACGTGCGCGCAGACAGGGGAACGGGACCAGATCATAGAGAGCTTGCAGGTTGGATGAGGGGCCTAGATTTGATCACATAAGCAGATGGGGACTATTGTAGGTTCCTGAACAAGGGAGCAGCGTTACGTAAGCAGCGTACTGTCTGGTAGCAACATGCACAATGCGTTAAGTGGGAGTGCCCAGAAGCAAAGAGAGCAGCCGGGGGGCGCTGCGCTGATGAGAGCACAGTCACGAAGCTCTGGGTTACTGTGGTGGCAACGCAACAGAAGGGAAGCCAGAATCCGAACAGCCGAGTTACTTGATAATTGGAGCAAAAGAATTACTCACTCAGCAGACACGACTCTAAGAAACACAAATAACTTTCTCAGTCATATCTCCCCTGAACCATGCTGCCAAGTGAAGTGAGCCAGAGTTGCCAAAGCAAAGAGTTCATTGAAAATCCCGTGCGTTTGTTGTAGCAGGTCCCTTTTTCATCCCTTGGTCTTCTTTCCAAGAAGTCACCATGCTGCCAAGTGAAGTGAGCCAGAGTTGCCAAAGCAAAGAGTTCATTGAAAATCCCGTACGTTTGTTGTAGCAGGTCCCTTTTTCATCCCTTGGTCTTCTTTCCAAGAAGTCTTCTCAGAGGTAAAAAAGATCACACACACACAAACACTGTTCGGACCCCCTTCAGACCTTCCCAATGCAGATAACTATGGATTCACGTCATATGACACCCTGCGTCTAAGTCAGAAGATGGTGTCGGTGTCACCATACATGGGGCCCAGAGCAGCTTGAGGACATGCAGGTGAAGATGGGAGAAGCAGATGCAAAGAAGCCCCGAGTGTGCAGTGAATGGGGTGACAGGGAACACGGATCCTCGTACCTCGACTGCTTGGCCCAGCTGGAGTCTTGACACTGGACACTTGGTTCCCTTCCTCTGCTTGGCAGGGGGGTTCGTAAACATGACCACTTTGAACATAGCTAGAGACTCCCTTTTTGTAAGTGGATTTTAATAACTACTCACTTTCCCTTTAAATTTCAACTGCAGCGCCGCGCCCGCTCCCTCTTTATTTAGGGGCGTGGGCATCTCAGGCGCATGCACACCCAGACACCTCACATGCTGCACCCACAGCTGCCTGCCAGTCAATGAAGTCACGTGCTTCTGTCCTGGTGCTGTGTGGAAGAAGCTGCCTCTCAGGAGGGTGGCAGAGGCATGCACGGTGCAGCCCGTGCAGCGGGGGTGTCCTCTCTCCGCCTTGGCCTGTGTGGTGGGCTCATGGGGCAGAGGGGCGAACAAGCTTTGCTGGGTGCAGAGCTGTGGTCAGGAAAAGAAAGCCCCTTCCTTCTTCTCACTGCCATTCTGTGTGATGTCAGCTGCATGAGCCTGTCACCTGTAGATTTATGCTCAATGGACAAAGCAAGCCACCTGCTCTTGGAAAAGTCCACCGGAACTGATCTCCTTTTACTGTGGAAATGCCAGCAGCCGTTGTGCCGCCCGTACTCCCCAGGCACGTGCGCCCGAACCGAGCCCCTCTGAGGGCAGCAAGGGCTGTGGACAAGCTCCATCATCACTGTCACACTGTCTGCAGCACCTCCACGCCTCCCCCGAGAGCCTAATCATATTATTTCATGGGAATTCAGTACTCAGTGAGAAGAACTTTTGCAAGAGAGATGTTTATTTTGGGTCAAATGCACTCACATGACACCTGATGGTACGTGGAAAATGGTGTGTCTCACTGACATCATTAGACTATCCAGGGGGATTTCTATGCCCCCAGAGCCCAACTCCTACCCAAAACCAACCAAAGCCAAAATAGCAGGCTTGACTGCTTAAATAAGCAATGTATGGTGGGAGGAAAACTATAGGACCCTGGGATAGCAGGAGACACCGGAAGGCTAATTAACAGGACCAGGAAAAGGGAATGTGAGAGACTCTCACACACAAGTGGGCTGGCAGCCCTAACTAATTAGGAACAATTAATTTCACGGTGGGAGCAAGAACACATGTATTATGTTCTATAAAAGCTTAATAGATGTCACCATAAATCACTGCCCTGAAATTCAACTTGCAAACAGGCTGACTTGAAATCTTCAGGAATTAACAATATCGACCAGCTAAGTCTTGGATCCTCATGCGCAAAGAAAGGTGTTTTTCCTCTGCCACTTGGTCTTCCCCTAATCTCAGCTGCTGTCACCAAGGTCAGCGGGAGCAGTCTCAGCCGCACCCAGGCCCTGAACGGTCCTGATTAAGGGAGGGAAGGAAGGAGCAGCCTCAGTTCTGCTCCCGATGGGATTGGGGTCCACTGCGCTGCTCTAGATCTGCTGTCCTGTGTGCCCGGAATGAGCCCCTTGCCTGAGCTGCGAGACAGACTCCTTTACGAATGTCCCCTTCTGCCGATGAGCAGTGCCCGTGTGGGACATCACGTTGAGGGGACTGAGGGCCTCGTGGGGAACAGAGCCGTGGTCACTTTGTAATGTCTGCTGGGCACTAGGGTGAGGGTGAGGAGCTTCTTTTTGATCAATTGCTGCTGACCAATGCTCTCCCTCGGTTTCCTGAACAACATCTTAGTTCTCCTCGGAGTCCAGAGCCCGCTGTGAAGCCCGGCCACGTCCTTCTAGATGCCTCCTTCAGATGGTCCCACTTCACTGCTCATCCTCCCGGGCCCGTGGTGGAAGGCGGCTCTTGTGAGGACAGAGTAACTGTCACTGGGACTCTGCTGCCTGCTCCACCGCTCCTGCCGCTGCCACCCATCAGCCACACAGGAGCGGCGCCCACCCCGCTCTGGAGCACTGCACGTGGCTGACTCGGGGCTCATAGAATTTGAATGCCGGGCATCAGCCAGGGGAGCTCCCCGGTCCTGAGCCTGCCGGCCCCAAGCCTGCTGCCCTGATGTCTAAGCTGGTGGGTCCACCTCGTCCCTCCAAATTCAAAGGCCTCCTTCAAAATCGTCTCTTGGGGGCCGGCCTGGTGGCGCACTGCGCTAGTGCGCCGCTTGCCTCGTCCCTCCAAATTCAAAGGCCTCCTTCAAAATCGTCTCTTGGGGGCCGGCCTGGTGGCACACTGCTACAGTGCGCTGCTTGGGAAGCGCGGCGGCGCTCCCATCGAGGGTTCGGATCCCACATACAGACCGGTTCCCGCTCACTGGCTGAGCGAGGAGCGGGGGCAACACCGAGGGTTGCGATCCCACTGCCGGGTCCGGTACGGGGGCGACACTGAGGGTTGCGATCCGTTGCCGGACACGGAAAAAGACAAAAATAAATAAATAAATAAATAAATAAAAATCGTCTCTTTTGTATTGGGCAGGGCCCTCCCCAGTGTTCTACCTCTGAGCGGTTTTATTAATCTTTCGGAAACTCGCCACCTTGAGACACACAGCAGAAACTAAGGCTTTAGGAGATGTGACTTCTGTTCTGGGAAGAAGGAGTAATTGTGCTTTTCCTGATGTTTCCCGAGTACAGGCAGAGCCAAGACCAAAAAGCAGAGAGAGGGCGGGCTGGCTAGAGACCATGGCATAACGTGGCGGTAAGTTCCCTGACTTTTCTTTTTGCCTCATATATCCCCAAACTGGAGCTGAAAAAGCCAGCAACCTGAAAATGCTAAAGGGCACAGGAAAAAAAAGTCCCCAGAAAAGCTGCTCTCTTCCAAAGCAGCAGGAAAGAGACAGGCGAGCAAGACAGAAAGCTCGGGGACAATAATTGCTCTGTTCCAGTCAACCACCGCGGGAAAAGCGGGCCACACACACACACACACACGCACGCACGCACGCACGCACGCACACACACACACACACACACACACACGCACACGGGGACCAAAGCAACAGGGGGTCTGACTAGGAGCCCGGGTGGTGTCAGAGAAGGTCAAGGCCATTGGCAGTCACGAGCACCCCCTCACCCTCCAAGTATCCATAGAGACCATGCAGGGAGCCTGGAATTCCTCTCCTTCCTCCAGTAACAAGGTCCCCCCATTTTTCCCTGCTGGGTTGTGTCAGAGGAGGCCTACTGGAGAGTCACGACTTTTACCACCACCCAGTAGGTCCCCCCTCACCGCCCTCCCACAGCAGGGAGAAATAATGAGGCATCCCCGCCCTTCCCAACG
>NW_007727343.1:136384-143298 GCF_000696425.1 Galeopterus variegatus
AGACCTTGTTAAGGTGATGAAGAGACAAGCTACACACTGGGAGAAAATGTTTGCAAGCCACGTATATAACAGAGGAGCGACATCTAGAATACACAAAGAACTCTCAAAACGCAGTCGTTAAAAGCAACAAATAGGGCCGGCCCGGTGGCGCACTGCTACAGTGCGCCGCTTTGGAGTGTGACGGGACTCCCGCCGAGGGCTCGGATCCCACATACAGACCGGTTCCCGCTCACTGGCTGAGCGAGGTGTGGGAGCAACACCGAGGGTTGCAATCCCGTTGCCGGTCCCAGTCCGGTACGGGGGCAACACTGAGGGTTGCGATCCATTGCCGTACACGAAAAAAGACAAAAAGGAAAAAAAAAAAAGGCAACAAATAATCCAGTTAGAAGATGGACAAAAGGTATGAAGAGACATTTCACTAAAAGTATATGCGGATGGCTTGATAAATAAATGCACGAAAAGATATTCAAAATAAATTAGGCTATGGAAATGCTAAGTGAAAGCACAATGGGATATCACTACAGACCCATCAGAACGGCCAAAGTGAAAAACAGTGACAACAGCAAATGCGGGTGAGGATCCGGACAGACCAGATCACTTCTACATTGCTGGGGGGTGTAAAATGGTCCAGCCATTCTGGAAAATGTTCTGGCAGTTTCTTTTCAAAAAAAAAACAACACAACAACTAAACACACAACTTCATACCACTCAGCAATTGCACTCCTGGGCACTCATCCCAGAAAAATGAAAACCTGGACTCCCGCAGTCTACGCGAAGGTTAATGCACCTTTACTCATAACAAACACTGGTACAACCCAGATGGCCATCAGCAGGTAAATGGTGACACACACCGTGACACATCTACACCATGAAATACAGCTCAGCAATAAATAGAAACAAACTATCGATACACACAACAGCACGGATGGATTTACAGAGAGTTATGCTGAGCAGAATTTTTAAAAACCCAAATGTTACGTTCTGTGTGACTCCATATATTTACATTCATAGAATGACAAATTCCTAGAAATAGAGAAGCTGTTAGTGATTGCTGAGGGGCGGGAATGAATGGGAGAGAAGATTCCGGGGAGAGAAATGGCGTGTCTATAACTGGCAACGTGAAGGCTCCCTGCAGAGGTGGAAATGCTCTGCATTTTGATTGTATCAATGTCAATATCCTGGCTACGATATTGTACTAAAGTTTTACAAGCCGTTACCATTGGGGGAAACTGGGTGAAGAGGGGATCTCTCCAAGTTATTTCTTACAACTGCATGCGAATCTATAATTACTTCAAAGTAAATGTTTAATTTAAAAAACGTAAGAGTTGGGCCTTATGCTATTGGGTAAGTTTCTACTATGGGCAAAGGACATCACTTGCATGTAAGGAACACTTTGCCACTAGAAGCTACCATTCATTATTAACAATTATAGATTTGGTCCCACCTGCATCGTTAGTGAGCTCTGAGGGCCTGGCTCATGTATTATTTATCCATAAATCTCCCACAGTGCCTAGAAAGCACCCTGCTAAGTAATAAGTGCTCAATAAATGTTTGTCGACTTAATGCTTTATCAGTAATGTATTGAGTCTGTGTATTATACACTGTTAAAACATTACTTGCTGAAAATGACGAAAACATTAAAGAAATGTGTCATCGAGTAAATTAATGCCATCCTTTAGAAAGCAATTAGATCTCTTTGTTTTCTGGATTTTTTTTAAACTAGTGTTCTGATTATTTTCTTTTTTATTTCTTTGCTTTTGTCTGATTACAAAAGTAAGAGATGTTCACTGTAGAAAAGCTTTGAAGTCTAGAAAGGCATAAAAGACATGCACTTGACCGATTCTAATGACTAGTCGCGTCACTTGTACTGTGACATGGTCTGCTTCCAAAGTGCCTGGCCTCTAGTTCATTGAGTCATTCGCTCATCAGCTGCGTGTTAGGGTCTGCCAAAGGCAGCCATCCAGACCCAGAGGTAAATGGGCTTCCCACATTCTCCTACAAATGAAATGGACCCATTTGTTTGAAGAGTCCAGCCAGAGGGAACCTGCTTCTCTTTTCTGGTAGCCAGTATTAGAATAATTTCAGCCCTCTGTGCTCTGACATCTTAAAAGGACATTTGCTCCTTGGTCAATGATACATGCAGCTGAGTATTTTCCTAGCAGTTAAGGTTTCTAGAGGATGTCTCCAGGGGACATCTCCTGGTCCAGCAGTGCAACCAACAGAGAAGGCAGGAAATAGCCAAAGGGGAATTCAGAAGTGGTAAACTTGGCAAGGCATTTGAATATGTTCAAATGCATTCTGAAATAGAACAAAGCAAAAAGCAGCATAGGACAAGACTCTGGTTTCCATAACCACCTTACATTTATATCAAGTCCATATTCTTGCAAAAAGTAAAAAAAGCAAAGCAAGTATTATTCTTGAAAAAAAAAAAAGTAATGCTTCCAAAGTCAACCAGGCAAAATCTGTAACTTCATGGACAGAAATGCATTGTTTTTATTCTGTGATGTTTGTTGTAATTTTCATCCACCAACCTGGGCAGAATTAAGCAAAGCCTGTGAGATTTTTGCCAGGCAGGTACAAAAATATGTGTGCTATTTTTTCTTCCACATTTTGAAAAAGAAGTAAACGAACTCAGAGAGTGTGTTTGTGTGTTGTCGCTGTTGATAATAACAGGGAACAAAAGAATTGAGGTTTACCAAAATGCCAAATAGAATTCCAAATGCAGCACGTTATGTTCTTCAGTTCACTTTCTGAAAACGTTCTGTTGCTATGGAGATGGCACCTTACCCAAATGAAACGCACATTCTTCACAGGTGAGGACCCTCTAACTGGGCTCATCACGTTTCCCTGCCTTTCACATATAACGACCTAATTGAAACCTGCCTTAGACGCAGTCCCCGCCAGCCCGAGCAAAGCTGCAGGTGTCGAGTTTCCATTCACCCACTTAATGTAGTGGTAGGTGATGCTAAATACATATTTTTTGTGGTTTGAAGGAGATTTACAAGTTTCAACCCAACAAATATTGATTCCACATTTACTCCATAACTCCCATAAATACACTAAATGTCATTGGACTTTATACAAATGGTTTGAATTTTCCCGAGAGCATACTGGATTTTTTGAGTCATATAATTGGTTAAAGTTTTCCTTTTTTAAAAAGCAACACCCCTTTAAAAATTATTTTTACAAAAGGTAAAAGGTAAAAAATCATCCTGGGCAGGGTGGGGTCTGATGACGACAACTTGCACAGGAGTCACGAGAAACACCCACAGCCAAGCAGCCCGTGTGCAGGCAGGGCCGGCAGCTGCCCACGTGGGATTCTAAGGGCGTCAGAGGTGTGGCCCCCGGAAAGCTTCCCTAATGCACCTCTGGCAGCCCCGCCAGTCCCAGAATTACCGCCAGTCTTCGCAGACCTGGGAGTTAAGGAGCTTGCCTGTGCTCATTGCTGTCAGCTGACCCTAGAGCCCAGAGAGATGGGGACAGGAAAAGGAGTGAGTTTGGGTGGAAAATACACGGAGTTCACCAGGGGCATCCGTGTAGGGTTTGGGCAGAAGTGACAAGACCTGTCAACCGGAAGATCCAAATCGAGTCTTTTCAGTGCCTCTGCCTCTGTCCCTGCCAAACTCACTGCCTCAGGAGCCTCCCACCAGACCACGCGGCCACCGCAAGTGGCCTGCCCACCCGCAGGTGCTGCAGGTGCGCTGCTGGAGCTGCCCCCACGGCCACCAGCGGGCGCCACCTCACGCAGGCACTTTTCCTCTCGGCTGCCCTCTTCTTTGACTTCTCTGCGTCACTGGGCCCTGTCACCTGCCCCTCAGAGTCGCTCTCATCTTTTCACGCTGGTGACACTAGTGCTCTTGTTGCTTCATCTTTCCTCTTCTTGCTGCTCCTGGATTCTAGGCATTTCCAAGCCTGGAATTCTGGAATTGTTCTTTCTCTCTCTCTCTTTTTCTCTTTACACATGCTCTCACGCTACAGTGACACGTTTTCTCAAGCTACAAATCTCCCTTCCTGCAGATGTCTCTCAGTCAACATCTCCACCCCGCAGCTCTCCGAGCTCTGGCTTCCCATCACCACTTTCTTAAGGATGTTTTTCCCGGGAAACCTATTCTGCTCCTCGAATGCAAAACCTTACTCGTCTTCAGCCTCTCCCACCTGCTCCTTGCCTCATGTCCTTAGAATCTCTTACCCCACTATTCTCACACACCCAGATTAAAACAAAAGCAACTTTGACTTCTCCCCTGTCCTCGCCAGAAACATCCACTCAGTGGCCAAATCTCATTGATCCCGCATCCAGCATTGCCCCCACGTCTGTCTTCATTCATTCTATTTATCGCCATCACCCTGACAAGACCCTTCCAGTCTCCTGTGTAGAATCCGCCTGCCTGACTCCCCCAGATTAGTTATCCTGTGACATCACACGGACTACGTCATTCCCCGATTATGACTGCAGTTCAAATTAAGAAGTGCTTTCCATATTGCAGCCAAGTTCTCATTAGTCAGTATACACCTAAAATTTCATAAAGCATATTTGCTCTCAGTAGGGTAATGTACTTTTTTAATAAACTTAACTCAATTTTATTTCATTTTAATTTCTAAAAAAAAAAAAAGAAGAAGAAGACTGCTAGTGACCCACTAATGAGCTTAAAAAGCACTGGTTTGTAAGACAATGTGGTAGAAATTTATGTCCCTCTTTTATCTCCCATGACTGTCGTACCTTCTACCATTCAGGTGAAGCAGAAAATTTCACCCTTCTTTAATTACACCTAACACTCTTACAGCCCTGCTTCTGCGTCCACATCACTTCCTTGCACATTTCCAGTTTCTATGAGTCTCAAAGTCACACACACACACACACACACACACACACCCCTCTAAAACCTCTATAGGGGATAGGTTTGGGGATACCAGTGTGACCTGAGGAGCCCCCCCCAAATATCTCCACCACCTTCTTTCTTTCCCTTCGGAGGGACCTTTTGACACGACACTCTTCTCCATTTCCCACTGGTGTTTTACCTTCCAGGATGAAGATAACTCTACCTGGAAAGTTCTTTTCTCACAAGTGTGCACACAACCTCAGGCCCCATGTGCCTTCTCTCATCTCATGCTTACACCCTCACACCTGTCCCATGTCACCAGCCACCTTTCTCCTCTCCTTTTGTTAGAGGAAAGAATGAATCTGCAATGCTCTTTAATGGCTGGGAAACACAGGTAAGGCTAGGAGGGTCCTGGTACAAAGGACAAGAAAAGCCAGAGATGTACGACGTGAGATGGAGGTGTTTCCTATTCTACTTAAACACTCAGACCAGAGCAGCATTGCTTCCCGCTGCTTTTCATTGCCCAGCTGCAGACTTGGAGAGAAACAGACCATGTGAGCAGCCTCGTGCTCTGACTGCCACTTCGAGATCGGTTCTACAGACAGACTTTACAGACCACAGCACATGCAGGAGGAGAGAAACAGCTCCTGTGTCTTTACATCATATCTTGTTATTTGAAGTGACATCCCTAAGTTTTTATCTCTGACCAGAGATTGAATGAAAACATTCACAGAAAGTTCAGATGCCCTTTTTAACAATTAGCGTCCACTTTCTCAATTACATTTTAAAACTACATTTGTTATAAGAAGATAAAATATTATGTTGATACATGATGGTAGGAAAAGCCATTTACAGTGGAGGTGGAAAGAGAGATAAAGCAAAGAATTTGAAGAAGCCATAAATTAAAAGCCATGCCTGAGGAAGAAATGTTTGACTTGCTGAGAATTTATCTTATTAAAATTCAAAGGTATTTATAAAGATTAAAAATTAAGGCTGGCTGGAGTTGTACAGCTAGGCAAGTTCTCTGCAAATCCCATCAATAATTAAACTTTTTGCAGCATTGTGTGTGATTCCTAGAGGAATGCATTAAAGACACTGGTGTGTCCTCTGCCCAAGGTTAGGCAAGAAGTCAATTTACTGAAGAGGATTAGAATCTGTGAATTCTCAGTTCAGAACACCACATGCTTAGCATACAGGGTAGGAAAAAATAAACCATAAGTATTTCTGATTTAACCATAGGCCAAAGAAGAAAGTGTTCAGAGGTAAGGGCATTTCCATGTTTAAGCTGTTTTGCAGCATCCATGGGATTTTTCTCTCTTTGGTATCATAGGTAGTATTCATTTAGATTCACTAATTTTGAACAGCCTAAAACAGCTACTCAGTAATAGTTAATGCAGCTGCTTAGTAAAACACTCCAGTCAGGGATTTCCATGGGTCCATTGCTGAAGCATCCCCCCGGTCCAGTAAAAAGACCACTGCTCCCAGGCCAGGTGAGTGCCTTTAGTGTAACCTGACACACACACACACACACACACACACACACACACACACACAGTAGGGGGAGGGGAGGGACAACAGGAGAGAGAAGGAAAGACCCTGCTGCCCAAGTGCACACTACTTCTCTGCTCGGTGTCTTATCCCACCAAAAAGCATGAGACGTTGAGATTAAAGATTTCGCCCTATTTAAGAGAGCGCTACTAAGTGTTTTAGTTCTGGGATGATCATACCATGGAGATTGGGTGAGATGGAACATGATGAATTTGTGAGAAATGGTTAGCTGTAGAATACCCCCAAATGATCAGCTCTAAATTATCTCTCCACTCCATTCATGTGGCTTCCATCCTCAGAGTCTCCTCACGGTCACAACATCAATGCTGCTGCTCCAGCTGTCTTCCAGGAAAGCTTTACCCAGAGAATTTTGTTTACATTTCATGGCCCTAACTGTGCCACACCTATAGCTGCAAGAGAGTCAACAGCTCTGTCCAGTGACCTCTCTGCAGCAGTGGAGATGTTCTCTCTGTACTGTCCTATCTCACAGCCACTCGAAACAATCAACTGAAGTTTTAATTTATTGAATTTTAATTAATTTAAAATAGT
>NW_007727343.1:144470-146034 GCF_000696425.1 Galeopterus variegatus
ATCAACTGAAGTTTTAATTTATTGAATTTTAATTAATTTAAAATAGTCACATGTATAAATTTTCACCTGGACAGTACAGTAGCCTGAGAAAACTCCCTCATCTGGAAGTTACACAGTAACTGCCATGAGACGGCCGGGGTGGGGGAAGGAATGAACAAGTGGTGAGAGGATTTGTTTGTAAACATGTGAAACCATGCTAGTGAACTGACAACTATCATTGAATTTAGATCTCATGGAAGGCTTTAATGTACCCATTTTACAGATAAAATAACTAGGGCTCAGTTTTAGTAATGGCTAAAGTCAGAGAGTTCATAGCAGCAGAGTTGAGTTTTGAACCAGGGCTTCTCTAACAGCAGAGCCCAGGCTGTCTCCACCATCATAGAGAAAGCCTCAGAGACATAGTGAAGAGGGGCCAGGATTCCAGATGAGGCCCCACGGGTTGAAGGGAGAGAGCTGGAGGGATCCTCTGTTACCTCCGTCTTTCTACTACTAGTTCTGTGGATTAGTATGCCTGTTTCTCTTCCCTTAAGATAACTTGAAGATTGATTGATTTACTTATTTATTTATGATTTATGTATCAATTTATTCGCAAAACCAATGTATACTCATTATTTACAACAACTCAGATTTCTCACCAAAGTACCAAAAGCAGAAAATAAGAAAGCATCCCAAATTGCACCCGCCGTCTTAAAGCTTTTCACCTGCTCTCTCCTTCTTCTGAACTACTATGAAATAAATACAGATGTACAGACTCACCCTAATTCCCATGTCCCCACGGCATGTGTAGGAACCCTTAGAGACACTCAAGAAAGAACACACAAGAATTTTTTGAAGTTTCCTGCCTTCTCATTGGCAGAAAAAAGACAAGGACCCTTAAAGTTAAAAACACTAGTAGTATTGATGGCAGTCTTCAGATTCAAATATTGCTAAAGCAATTAGACTAAAATAACAGGCATCTATATTTCAAAGGAAAATTGGATCTAGTGAATTTCTGGGCATGTTGAGCAGTGGAGATTATGGCCCAGACACACACTGAGAAGAAGCCAGTGGAGGGAAGGGGGAGTCCTGACGCTGGGGTTAGCTCGCTCCCGGAGCCACCACCATTATTGCACTTGAAACACACCCATAATATTCTGGAAAAGCAGCGTTTTGATAAGCAAACAGATGAAAGTCAATATGCTCTTCATAATGATTTTGGGTTTCTTGTATAATTGTTAAATATAATGCATTTGTGCTTTTTTACAGGGCTTACAACATCTTTTAAATTTTAAAAATTATAACAGCTACAGTAATTTGTACTTTTATCTCTTCATTTTGGAGGTCCTATCTGTGAGTTGTCTGCTGGGAATAAACCTTACCTGAGTATGCAACCTGTAATTACACATGTTCTCGTGGAAAATGCCTCTGCATTTACAGTGCTCCACTTAGTACTGATGTTTCCAGGTTACAGTGTGAGCTGACTGTAAGAAGCTCGTGTGCTCACCAGGCTCCTCACCCCCTGCAACCTACTCACTTGCCTTTTGATCAATACAAGGGCACTTCAAAAAGTTCATGGAAAAATAGA
>NW_007727343.1:146289-154962 GCF_000696425.1 Galeopterus variegatus
TAACAGCTACAGTAATTTGTACTTTTATCTCTTCATTTTGGAGGTCCTATCTGTGAGTTGTTTGCTGGGAATAAACCTTACCTGAGTATGCAACCTGTAATTACACATGTTCTCGTGGAAAATGCCTCTGCATTTACAGTGCTCCACTTGGTACTGATGTTTCCAGGTTACAGTGTGAGCTGATGTAAGAAGCTCGTGTGCTCACCAGGCTCCTCACCCCCTGCTACCTACTCACTTGCCTTTTGATCAATACAAGGGCACTTCAAAAAGTTCATGGAAAAATAGAATTAAAAGATAATACAAATTATTTCCATGAACTTTTTGAAGTACTCTGATATGTTGCTTCCCAATGCTTGCATTAAAAAAAAAAAAAGCTTTTGTACTCAAATTGATAAATTAGCTGCTGGAAAGTTTTTAATTGAAGACTTGGGGAAATAAAATTTTAAATGAATCAATAAAATGATGGCTTTGTGTTTTAATTTTATCCAAGCCCTCCCTGACATCTTGGAAGAGCTGAGAAGGCTTCCTTTCCTACTCGGTGATTGGAGAAGGTGGTATTAATGACCCAATCACTGAAAATGATGCAATTTACATTTCAACTCACAAGTGCAAACATGTTTTAAATCGCACCGTCGTGCCTTCCCACAGCATGCCTCTGAAATGCAGCCTGCTTCGGTTCAAGTTTGAATTGTCGTGGCTGCCGTAACCTCTGAGAGATGCAGATGCTGCATAAAGGAAAAGGGAACCGCAGAGGTCAGCCTCGCATGTGCCCACAGCATTCTTAGGACTTTTCATGGAGTTTCCAGATTTAAGGATGAACATTTCAAGACTATCCCTTCTTCATGATCCTCAACCCAGGAACATGCAGAAACACAAAATCCTTCGCACACCCTCAACCTCAGAAGGCTGGGAGAGAATAAGGGAAGAGGATGCAGAAACAGGTCAACTGGTTTTTAGTCCCATTTCTGCTGCTGATTCCCTGTGAGACCTTGGGCCAGTCCCTTACCCCCTGAAGAGGTAGAATTCGATGACTTCTAAGGCCCCAACCAGTACTACCATTCTGAATGTGATCACAGTTACAGGGAAGCAAGTGCGTCCTTTCCTGAGACAGGGATGAAACTGGTCTGATTTCCAGCCAGAGAACAAAGGCACTGATGCTGTCTCGTGGGACACATGAAGCTGTGAGACGCTCCTTTTACCTGAGAAGTCCAGAAAGCTCATGTTACCTGCCTCCTTCCTTTACAACGTGCTGGCAGGTGCTGTTAAATCTGGTGTCTTTGGATTTTCTACATGGCCCTGAGACTTAGGCAGGTCAGCAATCTTCTTTCCACAGACCAAGGAACTGAGGATTTGAGGAGCTGTGTCCACCCCATAGAGGACGAGGCTCCTGGTCTTTGGGTTCCCAGCGGCGTCCACTCCTCTGCCCTGCCCTGTTCATTTCCAGACACACTCTCGCCCTTCATTTCGTCTCTGTCCCTGACTCAAGTCTCCCTTTTTCTTTCCTTTCGCGTCCTTTTCCCTTCTTCCCTCTATCACCCAGTATGGGCATTAAGAATAAGAAACACAAGCCCTACGTAAAAGGTATAAAGCAGCAGGACGCTGTGTTCATAACTCAGCTGGTTCAAGCGCCTGGCCCACTTTCAAATCCGATACTCAACCTGTGCCCTTTGGCCTCCACGAGACAGGGAGGGGACACCAGGTGGGGAGCCATGCCGGTGGGAGGGCAGGTGTCCTCCCAACTTGAGAGAGGGAGAGAAAATAAGAAAATGACAGTGATCAGGACCCTGACCGAACTGGTAAGAGTTCTACTGAGATTGAAGGTACCAACTCAAAACCCACTAGTGCCGTGCCCAGAGTCCTCTGGGCACCCCCTCAGGTATTTCGGCCACATGCCTCCTGTCTTAGGTTCTGACATACGCATTCAGCTTTTGATGGGAGTTACTTTAGAGTTAGACAAAGGAAAGAAGAAAAACCATTAGGCCAGGAGAATTCTCAAGCAGATCAGCACTCCTGGTTGTCTTTAAATAAAAACATATTAGTGGGGGCCGGCCCGGTGGTGCACTGCTACAGTGCGCCGCTTGGGAGGCGCAGTGGCGCTCCCGCCCGAGGGTTCGGATCCCACATACAGACTGGTTCCCGCTCACTGGCTGAGCGAGGCGCAGGGGCAGCACCGAGGGTTGCGATCCCGTTGCCGGTCCCGGACCAGTACGGGCGCGACACTGAGGGATGCGATCTGTTGCCGGACACGATAAAAGACAAAAAGGAAAAAAAAAAAAAANGTTCCCGCTCACTGGCTGAGCCAGGTGCGGCTGCAACACCGAGGGTTGCGATCCTGTTGCCGGTCCCAGACCGGTACGGGCGCGACACTGAGGGATGCGATCCATTGCCGGACATGAAAAAAGACAAAAAGGAAAAACAAAAAACAAAAAACATATTAGTGTTTCCCGATATGACGAGGTAAACGTTCATGCTGGCATCCTTCCAGGACTGCTAATGCACGAGGTTCGAGAATCACCATTCCCCATGTCCCCCCAAATCTCAGGGACCAAATCACTCAAAAAAGGGCATACTCGTGTTACACCGACTTTGTTGTCACTAAAGACAAGAATCTTGGTAAAGCAAACCTCTGTTCAGAAATAAACTGAAAACACCAGAAAAACCGTTTTTGCTCAATAACTTAAGCCACTGTGTCATCCTTCAAGTCTGGGTCTGTACACAGAAAGAACAAGGTCTGTGTGTCCGACCAGAAAGCTCTGCCTCACGCAGGTGCACTGTGGCTGGCCACGGGCAGACGCCACGTCCCAGCACCACTTGGAAAACCGCAGCAGCTAGGAAAATGGAGCCATTCTTGTGAGAAAGCACTGGCGCCAGGGAATGCGGGAGCAGCGGAGGCTTCTGCAAGCCCGGGAGCCAGACGTGTCCCAGCTGCTCCATGTGGTTAGAGCTGATCTCATCAACTTGTCACTTCCCAGTAAGGCAACAGCGGTTCTAGCATTTTTGTTAGAGATGAATCTGTCTTACAAAGATGGTTTTCAAAGCCACCCATCGGTATCACAGGAAGGAAAAGCGGTCGCAGCTGGCTCCCTTCACCTTCGTCCTCTCTCACAGCTCATCTGCCTCCAGGTGCCCCGGCAGGCCCGGGGGCACGGCCTCTGCCCGCCCTGGGGCCGAGCTGCAGTTGCCGTGGCGACGTGACAGGACCAGCGCTTGCTTTTCAGAGCCCTTGGTGTCTTGCACACAGGCCTTTACAGTTGGCATCTCTTCTTCAGAACCCTGCATGGCAGGTGCACGATGAAATCACCACTGCCCCAGCCAAAGGGGGCGGTGACCAGCTCAGGAACAATCAAGCGGGACAGCCTGAACCAGTGGCCCGTGAGGGCGTGGAGGGGGCGTCACACACCCTCCGCTTTGGGGTCCTAAAGCACACGGGTTCAGGCATCCTTCTCAGTCTCATGCCATTCTTGTCCAGGTACAGAACATGAGGTGCCAGCGCCCAAGGGAATCCTGGACCACAACGGCAAGTGACCACGGTGACAGATGTAACAGGCCCCAAAGCAGAACCGTGGCACAGACAGTGGCACAGCAGTCCCCATAGCACGGGCTCCTGGGGGAAGCAGGGCGTGGTGGTTAAGACCTTGGGCTGGGAAGGGGACCTCCAGAGGTCCAGGCTGGCTCTCCGTGTGCCAGCTGGGTCACCGCCGAAATCACGACACCTCCCCGGCTGTGCCTGCCTCGTGTCAAACGGGGTAATGATGTTAATAGTGAGAACATCTCTCGTGCACTTGTGACCTCGACTCCGGGATGGGTCGGATGAGCGGTTCTGGGAAGGAATGACGAGCCACCTTCCCAGGTGATGCCCAGGGCCCTGACTCGGCCGCCGCCGCGCTCCACTGGCCGACGGGCTCTGCCCTAGTCCAGGCTGCACCTGCACCAGCCTGGAGGGACGCATGAGAACAAGCACTTCGCTACCTGAGATGTCCTGATGCTGGGGCTTTAACAAATCTCGCTCTTAAGGTTTAATCCCTCTCCATAAAATGTGTGGTAGGAGGACATGTATGTATAAGTGCAGCCACCAGACACAGAAAAAGGAANTCAACTTGTCACTTCCCAGTAAGGCAACAGCGGTTCTAGCATTTTTGTTAGAGATGAATCTGTCTTACAAAGATGGTTTTCAAAGCCACCCATCGGTATCACAGGAAGGAAAAGCGGTCGCAGCTGGCTCCCTTCACCTTCGTCCTCTCTCACAGCTCATCTGCCTCCAGGTGCCCCGGCAGGCCCGGGGGCACGGCCTCTGCCCGCCCTGGGGCCGAGCTGCAGTTGCCGTGGCGACGCGACAGGACCAGCGCTTGCTTTTCAGAGCCCTTGGTGTCTTGCACACAGGCCTTTACAGTTGGCATCTCTTCTTCAGAACCCTGCATGGCAGGTGCACGATGAAATCACCACTGCCCCAGCCAAAGGGGGCGGTGACCAGCTCAGGAACAATCAAGCGGGACAGCCTGAACCAGTGGCCCGTGAGGGCGTGGAGGGGGCGTCACACACCCTCCGCTTTGGGGTCCTAAAGCACACGGGTTCAGGCATCCTTCTCAGTCTCATGCCATTCTTGTCCAGGTACAGAACATGAGGTGCCAGCGCCCAAGGGAATCCTGGACCACAACGGCAAGTGACCACGGTGACAGATGTAACAGGCCCCAAAGCAGAACCGTGGCACAGACAGTGGCACAGCAGTCCCCATAGCACGGGCTCCTGGGGGAAGCAGGGCGTGGTGGTTAAGACCTTGGGCTGGGAAGGGGACCTCCAGAGGTCCAGGCTGGCTCTCCGTGTGCCAGCTGGGTCACCGCCGAAATCACGACACCTCCCCGGCTGTGCCTGCCTCGTGTCAAACGGGGTAATGATGTTAATAGTGAGAACATCTCTCGTGCACTTGTGACCTCGACTCCGGGATGGGTCGGATGAGCGGTTCTGGGAAGGAATGACGAGCCACCTTCCCAGGTGATGCCCAGGGCCCTGACTCGGCCGCCGCCGCGCTCCACTGGCCGACGGGCTCTGCCCTAGTCCAGGCTGCACCTGCACCAGCCTGGAGGGACGCATGAGAACAAGCACTTCGCTACCTGAGATGTCCTGATGCTGGGGCTTTAACAAATCTCGCTCTTAAGGTTTAATCCCTCTCCACGTGGCACAGACAGTGGCACAGCAGTCCCCATAGCACGGGCTCCTGGGGGAAGCAGGGCGTGGTGGTTAAGACCTTGGGCTGGGAAGGGGACCTCCAGAGGCCCAGGCTGGCTCTCCGTGTGCCAGCTGGGTCACCGCCAAAATCACGACACCTCCCCGGCTGTGCCTGCCTCGTGTCGAACGGGGTAATGATGTTAATAGTGAGAACATCTCTCGTGCACTTGTGACCTCGACTCCGGGATGGGTCGGATGAGTGGTTCTGGGAAGGAACGACGAGCCACCTTCCCAGGTGATGCCCAGGGCCCTGACTCGGCCGCCGCCGCGCTCCGCTGGCCGACGGGCTCTGCCCTAGTCCAGGCTGCACCCGCACCAGCCTGGAGGGACGCACGAGAACAAGCACTTCGCTACCTGAGATGTCCTGATGCTGGGGCTTTAACAAACCTCGCCCTTAAGGTTTAATCCCTCTCCTTAAAATGTGTGGTAGGAGGACATGTATGTATAAGTGCAGCCACCAGACACAGAAAAAGGAAGGCATTTTGTTGAAATTTCTATTTATTTTAAATAAGCAGATCCTTCCAATGCATTTCTACTCTGCCAGTTTCATTTCAGAGAGGTGTAAAATAGCAATATAGCCCAGTAGATTATAGGACACCACGTACTTTAGAGACACACCACAGAGGCCTCCCAATACAAAATGACTTCTTTCCTTCTAACCTGGGGGCTTCACAGCTCATTGGAACTGGGGAACAGCATGGGGAGAAAGCACGTGCCTCGGCTTCCCCTGACTGTGCGCTCCAGGAAGCCGAGCCCCCCGCCCCCGTGGAGCTTCCACACTTGCTCAGGGCCTGGCACGCAGCAACTGACCGGGCACCACACGATCGCTCAGTGGACTACACAGGCGTGCTCACCCTCGCGGTGAAATCAGCCCACTACGGTGAAATCAAGTAGCCGCACAATTTCTTCAAAACGTGTAGCCACGTGCCTAACCAAGTTGCCTTGTTCAGAAAACAAAATAAAACCAGCCAACTTTGGTTCATTTCTCAGAGAACACACCTGAACAGAACAACAAAAGCTCATGTGCAGGAGAGAGAAAGAGAGAGAGAGGTTTGTTCAAACGGAGGCAGCCGAAAGATCCTAGGAAAATGTCGATTAGAAAATAACACAGGCTTCTGCAGGTGAGCCACAGAGACGAGCGGCCCAGCACTCCCTTTAGAAATCTGATCAAATGAGTTAAGGGTCTTAGGGCACCATTTACTTGTCCTCCATTGTCAGGTAATAACCCCCATTTTTAAATTGGATTATTTTGGGTTTTTTACTGTGTAATTGTTTGAATTCTTTATATATTCTAGATATTAATCCCTTGTTGGATGTATAGTTTGCAAATATTTTCTCCCATTCCATGGGTTGTCCTTCTGCTCTGTTGATTATTTCCTTTGCTGTGCAGAAGGGGTTTAGTTTGATATAATGCCATTTGTTTATTTTTTCTTTTGTTGCCTGTGCTTTTGGGGTCTTATTCATAAAGTCTTTGCCCAGCCCTACATCCTAGAGTGTTTCCCTTTAGTAATTTTATGGTTTGGGGTCCGATATTTAAGTGTTTAATCCATTTTGAGTTGATTTTGGAGGATGGTGAGAGGTGCACATCCAGCCTCATTCTTCTGCAGATAGAAGTCCAACCCCCAAACACCCCCCCGCCCAGCAGGCAAGCCCCTGACACTAGAAATTTCTCCCACAGCAGGGAGGAGCCCTGCAGAAGCCGCCTGCCAGCACTGGGCTCCCCAGCACAATCTCATGCCTTGCCCACACCCCACTTTATAATCATGACCATAAGTGAATGCCATCAGGGCTTCAAGAAGACTTCCTCCTTCAAGATTTAAAGAGACAATACACATCAGTTTAAAGCCATAAAACCTTACCAAGAAGCCAGGAAACCCCACAGACAGGCCCTGCCTTTCTGACCTTGCCCCGGCTGCCCTGGCCACCAGCTCCAGGGAAATGTGGAGAAAAACCCCTGTCCCACCCCTCGGATTTGATTATCTGGCTGCCAGGATGAAAAGTAGGAGAAAAAAAGAGGCTGCTTGGGGTGAATCATCCCAGGGAAAAGCAAGTCAAAAAGCCCTTCATCACAGACTGCTGCTGTGAATGAGATAGGGGACAGTCACACACGCCAGGAGTGTCCGAAGCCACCTCCTTCTAAATCTCATCTGGGCAGCACCTCCAGGCTCAGAGAAAGTGGGAATCTCTGTGTCCAAATAATTGTGTAAAAGTTAGGGCCAGAAAGTTGCAAGTATGTCTTTAATTTAAAAGACATTTTAAAAAGAGAGCACAGAATCGGATGAGCCTCCTGTCCTTTTTCTTACTGTCAATGCCCTGCTGCCTCCTGCCCTCACTTCCTTCTCTTTGTCCTGAAGATGGTAAGTTGTGTAGATTATTGTCTCAGGTTGCCCGATCATCTAAGGGTTATATTTTTTCCCATTATTGCTTGGATAAGCTTGAATCATAGACCCCCACATTTTCCTGTGATTTTACTCCAGTGGAGCCAAGCTGCACTGTCTTATCTCCTCTGATGCCTGTCCAATTTCCCCCACCTATTAAGCTTTGTCTGTAGTTAATTAGAGGAAAAGCCTGACGAATTGTGTCCCTGGTCCTGTATGGTTTTTTGAAGTCAACACAGACGATATTAGAGACGATCGATAGCTATCCTTTGTTTTGAGATGCATATGGCAATTTATTAATTTGATGTCTGTCATCACTCGTGCTGAGATGTATTAGTAATTCAGGCTTCACAGTACGAGTTTTGTAGATGAACTATTGTTGGGGTAATAATTTTACACGACCACAACATTTCCAGGCTGTGAAACTTAAAAGAAGCCTCTTGCTCTTGGCTGGCCTCGAGCAGCACGAAGCTCAGAGAGGATATTTAGGTGGAAGTTCCTGGTAGATTGTAGGAATCTTTCCGTCAGTTGTTGAGTAGAATCTGACTGTTCCATGGACTGAGACAGAGCAGAAGGTCGGGATGACTAAACTGCATAAGCCAAAAAAATTGCTCTACTTTGTTTTAGCTCAGCAGCCAATGTCCCATTAACATACAAAGCTAAATAAAATAATCTATTAGTGGAGATAAGTGTGATCGCTGTCTGGTTATGCAAACTGTGTCCCATTCAGTTAAGCATGTGAGATGCGATATGCAAACTGTGTCCCATTCAGTTAAGCATGTGAGATGCGAAACAAAGAGAACCAGCTCAGGGCTGGAGCGCCTTCGAGGCATCGGAGCAGCCACTTCTTAGATGAATGTGGGTGCCCCTCTGAGCTGGGATCTGGCCAGTGCCTGCAGCCACCGGGCCCCTGTTAGAATGTGGGTTGATCAAATAACACCGAGCGGCCTGGACTTGGAAACACACTCATTGCACAGTCTGGCCCTCCGAATTTAACAGCATGATGATCTCTCCTTGCAGCTCTTGGTTTGAGAGGCCTCGTGGGGCACATCCTTCTGCGTTGCCCTCTCTT
>NW_007727343.1:155762-157805 GCF_000696425.1 Galeopterus variegatus
GAGGGTTGCGATCCCGTTACCGGTCAGTAAAAAAGATAAAAAGGAAAAAAAAAAAAAAGAAGGCACCTTAGTGTTATACTCTCAGGACTTCCATGAAGATGATCGAAAAACATTTCCTTAGAATATAATTCATAAGGTGATAATCCCCTAGATTCAGGTATATTTCCTAGTTGTTAAATGATCACGAGGAGCTTCACGTCCTAAGGTTTTGTTCAATTATCAGAGATATGCGTTTTTTAATCATTGCTGCTCATACCAAAGTGATTGCTAATGGAGGTAGGAATATCATTTCTACGTGACAGTCTCCTCTAGATCCCTTCATAATTTTTCTCTCAGATTTCTACTCCTGTAAATGGAAGACTCTATCCGAATGGTCAGCCGGAACTAATCCTAGGGTGAGACAAGGTTAGGAAGGCCTAATGCACGTCTGCCCCACCCAGGAGGGATGACCTCCAGCTCAGGCTAAGAAATGGACCCCACTCAGCAGTGCATCAGAGGGCCCTGCACCTTCACAGCAAGGCCCTCACAACCCCCACAGGCTACATCTCTGAATGTAACGTAACGAATAAGTCCTGGGTTGGCTGCGTACGTGTCCCACGAGGATGGTAAGAGTCACGGTCACTATCCCTGATCAATCTTGTGCAGCACCACCACATTCCACTGAATAACGAGAGGTCCTGAGTGACTGGCGACCTACTGTGACCCAAGGTGAGGGGGAGGAGGGAAGGGAGAGACAGGAGAACAGAACAGGATTGACAGCAACTGACCCCAGCGCGCCGGGCACCGGGCTAGATGCCTGATGTGCACCGGAAATCACCGGAGATGCGGAAGATGCAGATCCCTTGGCATTGTAAGCCCATTTTATTTATGCAAAGTGCTAAGCACAGCAGCTGGCCAATCAGTAATTGCCCTAAAGAGCAGCCATTACTGTTTTTAGTGTTCTTAGTACCATTTTTCAGAGTAGAAACTGAGGGTGATCAAGGTTATGTGACCTGTCCAAGACCACACAGGTGTAGAAACTGGGGGACTAGGATTCAAACCCAGGGCTGTCTGGTGCCACTGTCTCTGTACAAATATGGGCACACCTTATTTTATGGTGCTTCACATTAAGCACTTGTCACATATTGCGTTTTTTACAAATTGAAGGTTCTTGGTAATCCTGCATCAAGCTAGTCATTGGTACTATTTTTCCAACACTTTTTTAGCAATAAAGTATTTTTTTAATTAAGGCATATACATTTTTTAAAAAACATAATGCAGTTTCACACTTAATAGGCTACAGTATAGTGTAAACATAACTTTTATATGCACTGAGAAACCAAAAAATCTGTGTGACTCCCTTTATTGTGGTGGCCTGGAGCTGAACCTCCAATATCTCTGAGGAATGTCTCCAATACTGATGGTGTTGCAATGACAATTTTTCCCTAAAAGTGAATCCTGGTGATGACTGAAAAAAGTTATAGCCTTGGAATATTCCACCAACAATTTGTTAAAGTTACAGCCAAATTTAAAATACAAAAATATTTTTGAGTCCTGCTGAAAGCATCAAGGGTATCTTAGAATTACAGAAAGGTCGGGCCGGCCCGGTGGCGCACGCTTGGGAGTGCGGCGGCGCTCCCGCCGAGGGTTTGGATCCCATGTGGTGACCGGTTCCCGCTCACTGGCTGAGCGTGGTGCGGGCGCAACACTGAGGGTTGCAATCCCGTTGCCGGTCCCCGGTACGGACGCAATACCGAGGGTTGCAATCCCGTTACCGGCCAGTAAAAAAGACAAAAAGGAAAAAAAAAAAAAAGAATTACAGAAAGGTCAAAAAAGGTTTCAAGAGTCACTTTAAAGAGGCACTGCTGTCAGTGATAACAACCAGGGAAAGGTCACTGAGGGCGGCCAGCAGACAGACAGAGGCTAGACCTCTTAGGGATGTAAACCCAGGCAGATCCCATAAGCCGTGACTTATGCTCATGATGGACTTGGGAGCTGAAGTGGGTATCTGGGGTCAGGTGAACCCCATAGTGTTTGGAAAACTCTAGCAACTGGGTCCACCCT
>NW_007727343.1:158374-159666 GCF_000696425.1 Galeopterus variegatus
ATTTGGCTCCAAGGCCTTTATTCGCTGTCATAAATGATGCTAGAGGATCATTTTTTAATTCCTTTGACAGCAGGAAAAGTTCCCCTCCAGGGGGTGCTTAATTTCTTGCTAGTCACTTGGAGGTGGGTAGGTGTCAAGGCCCAAGGCCAGATGAGGCCACCAGGGGAAGATGCAGGCTGCTGGGAGGTAACTTAAGTCCACCCCTAAAAATGGCCTGGCCCTGGAAACTGACCTGGGAAAGCGTCTGGCTTGGAGGAATGAGAAAAGGAACGACACACTCACACTTTGTTACAAAACGCCAGTTTGGCCCTTTGCAAGAATCTCTGTCATTTCCTGAAATATTGTAAATTCTCCTGAAATAAAGTACACGAAGTGCCACAGTCATAGATTTTTTTTTTTGGTATGAGCCACATATCTACCGCCCAAGCACAGCGTATTCTGGGGAACGGAGTCCAAGCCCACGCTGAATCTTGTCTTTTGTTCGAACCCTACACTAGTTTCACCCTCAGCGAGTTCAGGCAGAAACTGATAGCTAGTGCGTTTCATTAAGCCCGTCAAGACAAATTGCTTCCCGGGTTTTACTCCTTCCTCAGCCTGACTAATTACACCCATTCACAGTTCCTCTCATACAGAGATTTCAAACTCCAGCTCTCAAAGACACACACCACCCAGGAGACATCTGCTTCCTGGCTCAGTGTCTCCCTTTTATATCATCCAGGGAACAGTACTCGGTGGCCCAGAAAGCGCGAGCTGAGCAAAGTCTCTGGGCGAGAGCTGGTTTTCAGCGGACGAGGGGTCAGGCGAAGGAGGAAGTGTCGACATAAAGGTAGCGGGAGACGGGGGTCAAAGACAGGAAAGGGTCTCTGCGTTCCATAGATTCAGGCAAGGCATTCAGCGCACAGGCTCCAGTGACAGGCCTCAGATACCACTATGCGGTGACAGAACAGAAGAGTTGCTAAGGCAGAGGCTGGGTCTGACACACTTTGAGGCGCCAGGTCGGAGCAGGGGCTCGAGAGGTGGCAGTGGACCTAGGTTTGGCGGTAATTAAGGCTGGGCTTGAACACCCAAGCCCAGGCAGTGCTTGAAACCACCAAATATTGGGCATTAAGGAGGCTAGGGGACCGACAGTCCCATAAGCTCTGGAAGCAACTTCCCAAGGACTCATGGTCCGATCTGAAATTTTGCCTTCAAAGGAAGATACAAAGATGTAGATAACTTCAACCTCATGAGGTATTATAACCACGACTTTCTCTCTGAGGAAGTTTCTTTGTGTGGCAGCAAATTCTTCATAG
>NW_007727343.1:159976-195515 GCF_000696425.1 Galeopterus variegatus
TATTATAACCACGACTTTCTCTCTGAGGAAGTTTCTTTGTGTGGCAGCAAATTCTTCATAGCGGTCACATGTGCCTACAAAAGCAACGGCCTTGACCTAAAGAGCTCAAGTCCCGTTTCCCATCTGCAGGTGTTCTGCGTTCCTGGAAGTTCTCTCCTTTTGACTAATTCACCAGTTGGTGGAAACTTGAGGGTAATAAAGCACAGAATTCCTCGAGATTGCAGCACGAAAACCATTCTGAATACTGGATTTAAATTAACCTCACAAGAAATAGCTCCTCCTGACGCCCTTTCCTTTCGAAGTTGCCTGAATTAACTTTGTTTATCGCTTCAGTTTGGGACTTTCCCACGTGCTTAACATGAAGCTTCTCAGGACTATTCAAAGCAAAAAAGAGAGGATACCTCGTATTTTTCTGAAAGTTCATTTCACGTCCTCGATTTACCACAGCACTGAGGACCCCGGACGGGGTCCACCTTTCAATCGTGTCTTTGATGCAATGACCTGGGGCTGCTGAAGTCTTGCACGTGTGAGCGCCACTCTTGAAGAACCGCTTCATGGCTGGAGACCACATTTGGGGGTCTCAACCTCACTAGTTTCTTTCAGTGTTTGTCATTTGAACCTCATTTTCAGGAGATCATCAGAAAACAGGATTCTGGTTTTTCTGCTTTCTGATTAGTGAAGCTATATTTAAAATGCTAACTAATTTCTAATCAACGTAGATTACAGGTTGCAGAACTGAGTAGCCTGAAGGGTCTCCAGGATCTTCTCTACCCCAGAGTTGTGAAGGGCGAGTGAGTCTGGGAGACACATTTCTGACCAGGCCATGCGCTCGATCTGTCCACAGCCCTAGGCGAACTACGCAGCAAGGAGACCCACTTCCCATCCGTTTCCTTGTCTCTCAGCCACATTCAGGACACATTTTACATGTTCTATATCTATCTTAGCGGCCTAATCTTTTATGTTTCACGTTTTGAGAAGATACATCCATTCTGAGAAATACAAATAATAGCGTGATTGCAAAATACCGTAGTTGCACTGACAGATATTAAATAAAGAAAATATTTAAAGTCACCCTTACTGGCACTACCCACAGTGTAATTAGTGTTCAGCATCTGTGATAAATAGTGCCTAACAAATTGCTCATGCACCATAAGCATTATGAGAAGACCACGGTTTTATTAAACACTGAAAATTGCATTTTTCTCAGCTGTTGTATTGAAAAACAATGAACTCTACGAGGGGCAGCAGAGATGCAAACTCAATTTTGCACAAGACTCACAAACGCCGTTATGTGTTATGCCGGTGGAGACACAGCCTCCGTCTAGACAAAATGCAAAAATTTCCCCGTGTTCAGTAAATGGGTATAATTAAGAAAATGTGAGGAGCAGCTAATCGTCGGTATTGCGTGAACGTCTGCATCTCCCATCTCGTTGTTGTTTTTTTTAACAAGTCTAGTTGAAAGTTGAACCTCACTCTTCCAGGTTTCAAGTTTCAGTTTTTCAGTTTTCAAAAGGACTATTGGTATTTGTGAAATTAGAAGGCACCCAAGTCAGGCCCGAGCATTTTCTAACTCTTCTTTATATGTTTCCTTTCAACTGAGTGGCAGCCAGGGTTTTAATTTGTAAGAGCAGGTTTTATTATACAAATAAGCAGACACTGTCTGGGGGACAAAATTGAAGCGGATCTGATAGTTTTATTAATTTATTTGATTTACTTCTGGTTTCTCTTACCCAATCTTATTTATGTCAAAATAAGCTGAAGCAGAATTCATTATGTACTGAAATGCAATTTGAGCACTTTTTATTGGAACATGGTGATTCAATCATTTCTCGGTCAGTTCCATTACCCCTCTTTTTATTATTTTGTACAGATCAAATCACATAAGATGAAATTCCAAAAGAAACTTAAGAATTTGTGGGTAGGAATGAAATAATATCCCAATAATTCTTTATACCATGAATACTAATTTATACAATTAACATGCTGATAATTTTGCATGATGGTACCATGTTCTCTCTGAGGGAAATCAACTGGGTTAGTGAACTTGATTTTTCTGAGTAAACTTTCGATGCAATTACAGTTTCTAATCATTTTGATACTAAATTATTAGAAGCATTGAGGCTAATCTGACTCAGTTTGGGAATTTCTGTATTTTGTTGATTATATGGATTACAAAATTTGCCAAATTAGTAGTGGATCCTTTCCTCCTCGAATAATAGGGTTTAGGAGTTTTCATATTTTGGTAACTTCGCGAAGTGTTTGTGAAAAAATACATCTGTTCGTTGTTGGCCTGTTTCATTGTGTCCAGTGTATTGTTAGTGCATGGGGAATCCTCAGCTCACAGATGGGTCAAGTTTCATGTTGATTATGTAGAAAGGAGGACCTAGTGGATCCTTTCCTCCTCGAATAATAGGGTTTAGGAGTTTTCATATTTTGGTAACTTCACGAAGTGTTTGTGAAAAAATACATCTGTTCGTTGTTGGCCTGTTTCATTGTGTCCAGTGTATTGTTAGTACATGGGGAATCCTCAGCTCACAGATGGGTCAAGTTTCATGTTGATTATGTAGAAAGGAGGACCATCTCCTCGTGAAGACATTGCACTTGTGATCACAGTGCATGACTATCCCTTAAATGCCTTTTCAACCCCCACGCTACTATACTCTCCAATCACAATTCCTACACCCTAGCCCATCACGAGTGAAGTATCTCCATGTTTACAAACCTGTAATAGCTTCACGCAGACCAAAGAGGGTAGCAAAATATCAGCAAAGGAGGGAGGGCCAAGGTAAACTCACCAGCAGCCCACCTGCGAGCCTGTCCCCAGGGAGCTTGTCTCCCCATCTCACCCAGCTTCAGGGTCCTTCTGGAAGAGCAGTGACCACCAAACTCTAACATTCGTTCAAAACATCGAGGCTGTAGGGTGCTTCACAGCAATGCAGATTGTCTGGTCTCACCTCCAGCCATTCAAATCTGATAGACATGGACTGTTATACAGGGGTTTTGTTTTTAAAAAGCATCTCCAGTCACAATCACACATACACACAAGAACAGCAGGGACCACACAGTGAGAAACACAGGTCTCAAAGCCTGTGCTTGCTGGTGACTGCCGGCAGCCACCCAGCTAGCTACGAGAGGCAGGGTTATGGGTAAGTAGATGCAAGTCTCTCCAACAGTGGTGGCCCAGGGTTGGTAGGGTATTTGAGAAGAAATAAACTGGGCAAAGCCTGAAACAAAAGGCCACCAGTGATTTTGGCCCTTCACCTCCCAAAGCCATGCAGTGGCCGTTCGGGGGGCTCTCCTTCAACAATGAGGCCTTGAGACAAGGTCCTTTATACCATTTGGGATCATTCTCTGCCATATTGTCTGTCATCGGCTGTTTAGTATATAAACAGGACTTTTCTAGTATGGGAGGGAATTTCAGGACTTAAGCTATGGGCAAAATGAGAAAGTTGCAGATACATCATCTCATCAGTTAAATTAGCTGAGGTTCCAATGTAAACTGCCTCTCATTCCTTGTGGGTCAGAGTGTGAGTGTGTGTGTGTGTGTGTGCGTGTGTGTGTGTGCGCACGTGTGTGCTGGGTGGAGTGTAAAAGAAGACGGAGAGGAAGACTAGAGAAAGGCAGAAAGATGGGCACTAGCACAGCACATGGGTTAGGAAACAGACTGTGCAGTCAAACTGTCTGAGTTCAAATCCCAGCTCTTCTACTTTTTAACTGCGTGTCCTTTGGCAAGTTGCTTAATTTTCCTGTGCCTAATTCTCTTCTTCTGTATGATTAAAGTAATGATAATACCTATTACATAGACCTATTGTGTAAATTAAATAAGATAAGTATGTATAAAGCACATTGCACAGTGGCTGGCATATATTAAGTGCCTAATAAATATTAGTTATTATTGTGTTAGTGATAAAACTAAATATTGGTTGCTGAATTCACTAATCAAGCTCTTAGCTTCCTGAGTATTTTACTGCTAGATTAGCCAGCACAAGTTTTGGGGGTATAGACCTTGATTCTTTCAAAACTTCCTTATTTGTCCCCAGAAAGAAGCCATCTGATGCTCCTAAAGGGGCTGGTCCCAAAACAAAACTTCTCACCCTTTGCTGGAAACTTCTGAGTCTCCTTTTGACAACAGGCTTCCTGTTCACCTTCCCGAGCAGTCCCTTCTTGCTTCCTGAGCCTCAGATCATTCCGCAACCACTGCTTTTAGTTACTGAGGGTACACTCTGCTCTAGCTTTTCCAAAATTGCTCTGCTTTTCATCTTCACATCCCTGCTTTCTCTGATTTCCTTCTAGAAGCCTCTATGGGCCTCTCTTGTTGCCAACCAATTCTTCATCAAACACAAGTCACCCGTGGAACTTCAACTTAGGCCTGAGAAATTATCCTCTCATGATACAAAACATAAGGCATCAAAATACCTGAAACCCAATGTACAAAACCAGACAGGAGAATTCCCAAAATGTGAATGACTTGCAAGGTGGGATAGAAAGACTGGAAAAGCACATCAAACCCAACAGGTCAGGTAGAGCTGCAGGGGTAGATGATATGCACGTCAGCTGCAAAGGTCGCTCCCTTCTGCTCCTACCAGAATCAAAGGCAAACTCCGCTGACCACCCACGCCTGCAGCTCAGTGGGGTGGAGACTCCGATTCTGCACAGTGGGTGATGTCTCCCCTTCACTCGCGTCCTCGGTTCCCTGCCCGTCTACTATGCACCTGCAGTGTCTTGGGCACTGTTCTAGCAGCCGGAGACACCAAAGCACTTGTTTGTTTATTGAATGGTCCGTGATTAAGAACTTACAAAATCGTCAATAAGTATTTATTTCCATCTGCGATTTCTGATATCACTCAGTGACTACTGCCACCAAATTCCCAGTACGACGTGACTTCCTGATTACACATTCATCATCTGACAGAGACATATGACTCCACATGCCCAGCCTGATCTGAACTTTTGTTCTCACCTCTTCTGCCCCCTCCCCATCCTGAAGTTTCATTGTTTAAGTGCCCACATAGTCTCATTAGTCAGAGATTTGTTTTATTTCATCTCACCGGGAAAATTTTCCACACTGGCGAATGTACCCCGGTGCATGCAAAAACACACACAACCCCCACCCCAGGGGAAGCAAAGGACTCATCCGATTCTCTCTTTGGAAACATGTCACCCCCTTTTCTCTGAAGTCTCATTCGAACTCGTCTTTCCCAGCCGCTCTCCGGCTCTGCTACAATACCCCAATAGGGCTGGCCAGGCCTGCAGCTTTGTGCTGATGCACGCCCAGAGGTTCAGGGGGCTTCAAAATCTCTAATAAGCAGCATTTTGATTGTATTATTATTTGAACTGAAAATGGATAATTCATACTCAAAAGGCTGGTCTTTTCTAAGTTATCAAGCTAATTAAGAGAGTAAACACTAGGTCAGAAAGAACGATTCACTTTAGGTGACCTCACTACTCTAACGCATCCGCACTCCCCAAGCCTAGGAAAGAATTGCTCTGTCATGCTTCTGGAGAGCACGTCTCACTCTACCTATTAAAAGACAAGCATTAGGTACTGGTCACTTTTACAAACCTGTGTAAGCATATGTGCCTGTCACAAAGTGAGTGCTCAAAAATGTCAGCTTCTTGCTGTGGCCCTGCTCTAGGAAGTTCCTCGATGCATGCACGGAAGAATGTCATTTGGCAGAGCCAACTCATGTTTTCACTAAGACTCCCGAAAGCTCTAGAAGAATTTTGATCCCTTTCAATTGGCCAGTTTGGAAACATGGACCCTTGCACAGAAAACCAAAGAATGAGACGTAGAGGTGAGCCGGAGAAGTCCTTGTCTGTCCTCCGACATGCTCACAAGATTGGTGTCAAGACTGGTCCCATAGAACACTGGTGAGAGGGCGTCACCAGCCGCTGCGTTCCCCTGGCCTCCCTGGAACAGGATTACCTGGGCAGGTGCTGCCAGCACCTCGACCCTCTCAGCATCACATCGTCTAAGGAACCTCAAACACTGTGTGCACCTCAAGCTCTCCTGCAGACTCTTGGTGATCTTTGACTGTCTTTGTTAAGATGAATATCCAGTTCATCTAGGAAATGTGATGTGCTAATTGCAGAGTGAAGTCACTCAAGAAAGAGCCCGAGATCTATGATGCACAATGTTTTTTCTAGGATTTTCTAAAATAAAACAAAATAGGCAAACTTTTCAGAGTGGGATTGGCAAAAAAGAAAAGTAGGATTTTACATGATTTTAATTAGCCAAAAAATAAGGGCTCATTATTCATGATTATTTAGTATTACTAGTAATGATGTAATGTCTCTACTGAGAGAGAAAACATCATAGTGCTCCAATGAACCTGTGTCAACCATCACACGACAGAGGGGCCTGGTGTCTGCCTCCGCCTGGCTCCTTTCTCCCTCAACATCAAGTTCACTACTGGCCATGAGGCATTCCCCAGGCTTCATGTTTGGAGGTTAACACACTCCAGCACACCTAGGTAAACCCACGTGAAAGGTGCAAAACTGACACTCCAGTCCCTCCTGCAGAGTTAGAAAAACGGCAGGTATTAGTTCTAGAAAAGCTGGGCAGCAACACTCGGTAGAAAGGGCCCTGACTTCCAGGGGGCCGATCTGCCATCCGAACAGAAACTCCCCCACGTGTTAGGGGTATCATTTGAGCGGGTTCTTTCTCCACCTCACCTTCACCTTCCGAGCCTCAGTTTTCTCATCTGTGAAACAGACTAATAATATCTATCCTGCCACATGGATAAGTATTATTTTTTTAATGTGAAAATACAATCCATGGGACCTAAAAAGCATCAGATATGAGTTGTTTAAAAATAGAGAATGTAGGCATTAAAAAAGATGCTCGTGGCATTAAGGAACAAGCTGAGTGACAACGGAGTGTTTCAAATCTCAAATACTGCAATTTTAATTAAGCAAGTGAAACATTAAATCTGCAAATGTGGGGGAATAAAGCAATATCTAACAAAATTTTTTAAACAATTTCACTCATTTTGAAAAGTTCATCCAATGTTTTCCCCCTAGATAATTTCTCAAAGTTATTGAGAAGTTCCGTGCCCTGTTCTTTTGGAAAGAATATCTCTCTGTCCTTTTTTGGGGGGGCAACCTTGTCCACTTTCTCGCTCTGGAGAGTCACAGACAAAAAAAAAAAAAAAAAAATGCCGCCAATGATAGCTTGCTCTTTCATATCAAAGGAAAGGGACAACCTAGCAAGATAGAAAACTTTTAGACCATACTATTCTACTGCAGCCAAACACCACAGAAAACTGTGTCCCAATCTGCATCCATTTGTGAAAGGCCAGGTAGGAAACAGATTCCACCCTCATGGAGCTATAATGAGGAACCCTAATTCCCCCACTAGGCCAGACAGCACAGGATCCGTAATGCTGGGGACACTAGGGCAGGCTGGTAAGAGGGAGTCAGGGAATGTATTTGTAGGGGCAGATGGGGGGACTCGGGAAGGGAGAGAAGAGAAGAGAAAGGAAGGAAGGGAGAGAGACCATCAGCCGAGCTGCCATGTATACAGCACTGAGCTTTGCAAAGGCCAGAGGTTTCCATGGGATCCAGGCCAGCAGGAGCCCTGAGTCCAAGGCTGGGCTGGGGCAGGGGACTGAGACTCCGTCCTTGTGCAAAAATTTAAGGGACACCACAAATTCAGTTACTGAAATAAATAATTGTTTCGTGCAATATAGAGGGCCTTAAAAATATTATACATTGTATAATGATAAAATAAAATAAGTGAACAAATAAGATAAAAATACAAATGAGTACAAATATCTACAATAAAAAAAGATATCAGAATTTCAAGGAAAACCAGGATCCAGGCCTGAACTTGCAGGACTCGCCTCACACAGCTCACCCTAAACCCCGCCCTATCAGGATTATGCTGTCTTCGTTTAACATTTTGATATTTTCTTCATAGTCCTTTTTTGCATTTATTTTTTATCTTTTAATATGTTTCTGCACCTGGGAGGCAGGGAGGCTGCATGGGAGCCGCACGGGAGCTGGAGGGGACAAGGTCTAGGGGGCATTTGTGGTGCTTTGAGGAGTCTTAACACTGAATTATATCGTCCAGTCTGAGAA
The DNA here is from genome assembly GCF_000696425.1 of Galeopterus variegatus. Lineage (NCBI taxonomy): Eukaryota > Metazoa > Chordata > Mammalia > Dermoptera > Cynocephalidae > Galeopterus > Galeopterus variegatus. The sequence goes on from NW_007727343.1 coordinate 168,059, forward strand.
CAATTATGAGTCGGTGACAAAAGCAGGCAACGGAGACCACAGATCTGACACGCTTGTCTTTATTGTCACACGCGTTTGGCTCTGAATGACCAACTACGTCACAAGTTCAGTCCAATGATCTCATTTTCGTGAACATGTCTACATGATAAAGAATTCCACGCTCCACTGGTCACTCCTACATACATGTGGACAAGCCTGGAGTTTCTGAACATAGTAAGAGAATGCAAGTCACATGTCAGGTCCACTCTCTTGCATCAGAAATAAAGTTAAGCAACATTTAGCAATCAACAGAGCCCCTTCCCAGTCCCACTCCAGCAGAACACGGTGTGGCACAGAGGGGTGAACCGCTGGGACCAGTGCTGCACGGTGGCAGTGGTGCCCAGGAAGTATGAGGCTGCTTGGCCGTAGCATGGACGCAGGGACACCTTACAGAGACCACAGCAGCACCTAGATTTGGTGCCCATTAGCAAAAGGGTCTTATTGTGGAAAATCCATACCCACCCACACACTCAAGGTCCCCTCTCTCCACAAGTGGACACATGGTGTGGGGACCCTATAAACTAATCCTCCAACCAAACAAGCCACTCTCAGATCCCTCCCCACACACTGGGACAGGAAGAGGCACAAAGCCCTCAATAACACGATCTTCTCGAAGAGAACAAAAGAGAATTCTGGAATGTTAACACCAAGGACTGTGCCAAGGGATCGGCTATTAGACCCGAATCTGGCTAAGACCCACCTTAATTAGAAACTTGGGACGTAAGAGCAGACAGTGGCAGGGAGTTCACACAAGCCCGGAGAGAAGCGTGCGACGCTTCAGCGAGGAGCGGTCGTCTCATCCCCTCTGCCACTCGGCCACTGTCTCCCCACCCAAATCTCAGGAGTTCAGGAATCCAAGGCACAGCTACCCATCGCCAAGAGCTTACAAGTAAAATGACTGTTTTTCTGTTTCAAAACCACTGTCTATGGGAGTACATGTAAGGTTCAAAGGAAACAGAAACTTTCCATGTAAGTAGAGGAACTTTGCCATCAGCTCAAGGCTCTGAAGAGTGTAAGAAACACCCTTTGGCAGCACTTGGGAAAGTAATTGCCTTTTAATCAGGTTCAAGGAGCTCTACATGTTCACAGCTGTTTCTGCACATATAAGAAAATACCATTAATGGAATTAGAAACCAGGAAAAAACGTGATCATTAGTATCATAGTTCCCAAACCCTAACACATAAAGAAAAGGAGGGCAGATGGATGAAAAGGTGGGCAAATATATTTATGTTTACGGCAGTAAACCGCGGAGAGGGAAATACGAGACCGGTTAGTTCAGCTGGCCAGGGCGCTCTCTCAATAGAAGGTAAGAACATGAGTCCTGTCCCTTGGTAGACCGGTTACTGTCCCTCTGTTCCTTAGCAATAGACTGAAGCCCAACGTTATCGCAAAAGTAAACTCTTGGGGGAGCGGGGGTGGGGGGCTAAGTATCGGGCGAGGAAGTCTACATGGGTCTGAAGATCCACCATCCCTGCAGTTCAGGTGGCTGCCCAGTGGTGCCATCCTTGCTTATTTTACAAGTGGACATACCAGGCAATCTCCTCTAGTAAGGACATTCCCTAAAGCGGGGAACAGCTATGTTAATATAATTACATAGTGCAGGGCTCTATCCTGTCCTGTCCATATCAACCTCCTTACTGGAACTTTAGGAAAATGGCGCTCAGTCCAAACGCCATCATTATCTGATAATGAGCGTGGGCTCCACTTTAATGCACCCAGAAGGTCAATGGCATGGTTAAATAAATGTGCTAAATAACAGCAGCAGGGTAAAAAGAGTGTTGACGTCCATCCACGTGCGACTGCAGTAACCGATAAGAATAATACAGAGACTAGGCCCAATCATTGTTTTCTTTCTGGGATTCCCCTCTACCTTTGGTTGAAAACCACACAGATCTAATCTGTTACAAATCACAGGGATCTACTTGTTCTGAACTCATTTTCAGAATCTGTCAACTTCGACATTACTGTGCAAAATACCAACACTGACATGCTATTGCGTGTCATCTATCGATAGAGGTCCCCTTGCCAGAACCCCAGTCTACGCCCAGATGCTTGAGACATCAGAAAAGGAAGTCGATCAGTGTGAAAAACCCGGCACCTCTGAGCAGCTAAGTCCACCCAGCTAGGTAAGGCTGAATGGCTGAAAGGATACTCCAGCTCATCGGAGGTCCTCACACAGCCCGGGGATCCTGGGTGGAAGAAAAGGCAACCCCAAATATTGGGAAACGTATCAGATGTAACCAGCCTGGTCCTTTAAGACCCAGCACACCCAGTTCCTGGCTAGCTAGGGTGAAGAACAGAGGCAAAAGGAATCAGCTGCCTCAGCAGCAAAGTACAGCTGGAGTCATCTGCATCCCTGAACGAGAGTCCCCAGCCGGCCTTGTCACAAGGGAGCCACTCACTGCCTGAGTCTTCCCAGCCCACATCATGAGACTCATCTCCTCCATGATATTTAGGATCCCTCTGCACCAGACCTCACATGGCCAGCCACGGCCAGTCCCCCAGCTCTGTCTTAACCTCTGTGCTCTAACAGGCAAAAAGGAACTATGACACTGGGAACAGTACACCCACTGTGCTTTCTACAGACGTCCCAGCACCATCCGCCAAGGTGAACCATTACTATAGAAATACGTACAAAGCCCAGGACAAATAAAGGCAAGGACACATATGGTTAGACTTTGTATTATAAGAGGTTAAAAGGATGTTCATAAGACTAGAACGCCCTATGTCAAAATATCAGCTGTTATTTCTAACTGTTGGGACTACAGGTGATTTTTAATTTCATCCTTGCGTCTTAAGTTTTCCAAATTTTCTACTATAATCTATATTATTTATTTTTTTATTTTAAAATATCTCATTTTAGGACACCCAAAGGCATTTTGGGTGATTAAGACTTAATTCTGTCCTACTAGCAAAAATCATCAGGCCTACACCCATTAGGGTGACCAACTCATTGTGGTTTGCCTGGGACTGTCCCGGTTTTAAAAATGAGAGTTGAGTGTCTCAGGAACTGCTTCAGTCCTGAGCACAGCAGGGTGGGCGGGCGGCCTGGTGCTCACGCTCCCTCTGTGCTGGGGCCACACGTGGTGTCCTCTCGCCTCCCTTGAGCCCTGCCCCGGCGAGAGCACGTGTGCTCTCAGCAGAAGGAATCAGACCCGCAGAGACCCAGGACCAGCCCTGCCGGGCCACTGCCCCTCGCTGCCACCCAGGGCTCAGCCACTGCCTCTGCAGGTGATAACCAGGCCGAACTGAGAAGCAGCTCTCGCCCCGAGTCCTTCCTGTCTCTGGTGTCGAGCAAAGTCTTCTGCCCGCCTTTCAAGAGAAGGAACAATGACCAAGAAGAAGAAAACCAACACGAGCCACAGCGCTGGCCTCAGGATCCCCAGGGCAGCCTCGCCAAGCCTCGGCAAGGACAGCCGGCCACCAGCCCCGCCGGACACCCTCCCAGGCTGGCAGAACTAGCAACAGGAGACTCTGCACTTCACAAGGACAGAACATGCACTTTTTCACAGTAGCCGCCATAAAGGACGGGACGTCATGTCCAAGAGACACGGCCATGGCGCCATCTCTGCTTAATCATGGGGAGCGCTCAGCTGCCCAGAGCACCCGGGCGCGGGCTCCTCTGCAGCACGGCAGGCTGCCCTGCACGGTGTGCGCTGAGCCCCTCCCAGTCCACAGTCTGTGGCACACGCAAGAGACTGGCCCGAAACGAAAACAGGGCTCAGCTTGATGGGTTCGTCCACAGGTGCATGCACTCCAGTCAGGCTGGGCCTTGGGAAACACCCGGAACAAACGCCTGAGGAGCCTCCATCTGCTGGCATGCTTCCAGCACATCACTGGTGATTTGGTGAAATTGAACTAAAATGTCTGATGTGTGCAGGATTCACAATTCCATCCCGGTTGGCCGATAATGTGGAAGGAAACACAGTCTTCATGAAATTACTATATGTGTATCCCCGACCTAAATCCATAATTGGTTTTTCCTTTTCAGCCATCAAGAGTAGGATGGAAGTGTTTTCTCCAGAAGATCTAGGTATCCTATACTCGGGTGGTTTTCCTTTTTTGATAACAAAAAATACCATCCAGTGGTCAAATGCTAATAGCAAGATTTTACTTAGTTGTGAATGTGCTTGAAACCAGCTTTCTAAGAAGTCTTCATCTCAGTGGAGTTTATAGCATAGCTTACATTTTAAATGTAATTATGCAGCATGTATTCATTTCCTTTATTCTAGGGAACTCAAGTTGCTTTTTAAAGCATTATTTGATAGCTTCTTACCATCTCCTTTGGAGTTGAAAGGGAAATATAATATCAAATTGTTGTTGCTAGCAATAGGGGCTATGGCACCAAGAGGGACAGAGAGCTGTGCTGGAACCTACAGAATGCCAGCAATGAGCTTTGACGGTCCCCACGGGATGAGTTGTCAACCCTGTGGGCCATAAACGAAGCAATTTCTAAGGCTCCTAAAATAACTGCATTCTCTGTCTTAAGAGTCACGCTGGGCAGAGGGACTTAGCTTATTTTTAAAGTGCAGGCCATGGCCTTCCTTCAAAGGGATACAAACAGTTCCCAAAGCAGCTTTTATTTGGCGTTATGTGACTGCACTGAAGTTTGCAGATAACCTCGCGTAACCCTCAGGGGGTTGATCTAATGAGCTCCTGGGGTCCTGGATGTAATTCAGAATTTTTGCTCACGTGTTCTCAAAGTAATGCTGCAAATATGTTCAAAACCTCTGCAGTTCTGTGAAAAAGATCACTTCCATTCCCTCCCCTGGTTGGTAAGACAACAGCGAAGTGGACGTGGGAGTTGAGAGGAGCAGGGTGGTGCCCTGTGTAATATTTTTACCTCCTGTTAAAACGCTTTCTTCCTTTATAACATCTTGTTGCGCTAGTCCTAGCTGGTTTGTGAATCTGTGCTTATCTATGCAATTGCCTCATAAGCATGTAACCAATGGGAACACATGCACGCGCGCACGCGCGTGCGTGCATGCGCGCGCACACACACACACACACACACACACACACTCTTACTTGAACAATATATAATACCTGGAGAAGTATGGCACACTCTGGAGGAAATCAAAAAATATCCATTTCATTGGAAATGAAATAGAAGTGGAAAAAAAGTCAGAATTCTTTACCTGCATCTGCCACAGGAAGTTACCAGCCCTAGGTATACACGGAGGGCATGCTCTGCAAGGCCAAACACATATAGGTGCACATTTAGACACAATTCTAATGTAACTTAGGCCTTAGGCCTAGGACCCTAGTTAATTTACAAGGCTGCTCTAGGAAAAACACGATTCAAGTGAGGACAGTAAGTCAGTGGCACTTGCTCCGGCAGGAGAAGACGTTCCCACCCTTCGAGAGAGCCCATGATTGCTGATGGGGGTTCTTGCTGGTTAGCACGTCTTGCTGTTTTGTTTTGTTTTTGTTTTTGTTTTCAGCTCAGAAGGTATGTTTCCATTGCACCCTGTCAAAAACTTTCTCTGCAGTCAAGGAGAGTCTAGCAACACAGCTGTCCTTGAGCCGTGACTGTAAATCCTACTGGGAAACCACCCCGTGCTGTCAGATGACATGGTTTTCGGACACGTCTAAACAGACTAGTTGCATTAAAGACCAACTCCAGACTTGATGTTGCTGAGCTCATCAGCTCTATCTTGCCATCCTGATTGATCGAGGAGATGGGTCTATAGTTAAAGTGGTATAGTACTTGGAGGGGTTAGTCATTAGAGCACACTGCTTTGTCTTGGGAAGGCAACTTCTTGCTTGGATAGGTTATGGAAGCTAAGGAGTGATGTCAAGATCTTGTCTGGCCAGAATTTGCAGATAACCATAGAACTCTTCTCCATCAGGCATGGATTTAGCCTCCTTTAGTTCCTGCAGTGACACAGGAGCCTCCAAATACCAAATTATTATCAGGCGGTCTTGGGGGAACCTCTGGGCCCTGCAATAAAGTAGACAGACTTGCTATTGGAAAGCGCTTGGGAGCAATTCAGCCCTGCTCAGATTGCTCTAAAATCCTGCAAACTCTCTCTGGACTTTAGATGAAAACCTCACATAGTTCCTGATAGTGAAAAAGTACTTCAGGGGATATAATTTATCACCATCCTTCACTGAAATGATCTTATGCGTCATTTAAAGAAATCTCGTTTGATCATGTTTTGTTGTTTGTTTTGTTTCTAAAGCAAAGTTATGCAAGTATTCAGGCTGTATCACTGTGCACAAGCCACTTCTGAGCATTATCTGTAAAATAAGGTGTTTGTGTAAATTGATCTTTAAGGTCTAATTCAGAGGATGACTAACAGGTGGTAGACTATGGACCAAACCTGGCTCAGGCTGATGTATTCTTATTTACCCTACCCAGTGTTTTAAATCTTGGGGACTTCACATAACATAATAAATACCTGTTCTGCTAGGAGAAATTGGAGTATCTGGTAACACCAGGCCCATGCTGCAGCACATTATTTTTCTGATCCAGCCTGATCCCTGTGGGCAATCAGGGTTCGGGACCCCTGCTCTACCTAGGAGAAATTGGAGTATCTGGTAACACCAGGCCCATGCTGCAGAACATTATTTTTCTGATCCAGCCTGATCCCTGTGGGCAATCAGGGTTCGGGACCCCTGCTCTAACCTGTCCTATGCTAGTAGTGCCCAGCACATTGCATTGTGAGTACAAGAGGATCTAACTACTGGCCTCCCCAAGGAGATTCCCTGTGGGCAGGGACAAATCTTCATTATCACCAGCTCTCTGGTTTCTAGCACTGTAGGAGTGCTATAGGTGATCAATAAATATTTAATGAATTGAACTTCAGTATCTAGATCAGATTTTTGCAATTCGGTGAAATGATATGGGGATCACTCTTTGTGAGCTCACATAAATGTTCTTAACCAAATCTTTGAATAGCACGCAGCTTTAGGAAAGAGAAATAAATAGGCTAGTTTGTGTCCCAAACCTCTGACAGATCCAGAGGCTGGCGGGGTGTACTATCCATATGACATTTTGCTTTAAGCACATGGGGAAAGTTCTAAACTCTCTCTGAGATCTTCTTACATTTTTTTTTTCATATGTAACTTATGCAGCTTCTTGGAAGAGCTCTTCTTTAGGAGGTTCTTTGGAAGTTAGTTTGTAAAAAATATTTAATGGGATCACCTAATTGGAAGCTAAGCTCGCAAAATATCATGGGCCAATAGCAACAGATCCCTCTGTGTGTCAGATCTGTGCATTATAAAATACTTTAGTTTCTGAATGACTAATGATTAGGATGTTCAAAAAAAGGGTTTTTTTAAAAGCTTATTTCTGCTAAAATTGCTATCTAAATCTGCTTAAATTGGCTAATACAAATAAACTACTATATAGGCAAGTTTTATAGGAAAAAAGACAATGAAAAAGGCTACGAGTCACCTTTACTTGTTACCACCCTGCCAGCAATGAATGTTTCAGTAATATATAGCCACACCTGGTCAACATCTGGCCAACATCAAATATATATCATGTCCCATGCTATGAAGGAGTAGTTAACAGATAAAGTTCCTGCTCTTCGGGAGCTTACAATCTAACCTGTACAACACTGCAGAAACACATACACAAGAGGGGTCTCACTACTTAACAAAAGGCAGCAGATACATTGAAGATCGAGGAAAAATAAGTATGGGATAAAGAGTGACATTTATGAATGGGCGAAGAGAAGGAAAGAAGTAAATTGCTTCTTTGTTCCCATTTCTTTGAAAAAGAATTCATGAAAGATGTGTGATTATAAGTGTTCTTAAAATCATATATATGGCATGGTGCCTGGAAAAAAATATATTTCTTCCCTTATGAGATGCCGAGTGACTGAGGACACCAGCCAGGAAAGGGCGGCTGGGTGCAGGGCCCAGTGAGACTTTAGGAGGAAGGAGCAGCCAAAGGGAGAGTGAATGGCCTGGAGACTGAGGAGGGTGGAAGCCAGAGCTGGGTCTCCCCAGCTTTCCTCCAATTCCTTCTAGGGGTGGCAGAGTGGCTGAGCCACAAAACCAAGAGTCCTCTGAAAATAACCAAAATGTCTAATCCAAAACCTTTGCAAGAATCTCCACGGACTCTAGGTTAAGAAAATGACCTTTGAAAGCTTTCTTTTAGGACTTCTAAGGGAAGCAAGCAGTTCAAGGCAGAACCACGACCCGGCAGCGTCTATACAGTTCCTTCTGCGGGATCTCATTTGTCATTTTGTTTGTTTTCTTGCTTATTTGTTCATTTTTTCTTACGGGACTTGTTGGGCTGATGTTATCTACGTGATTACTCAGCTCTACTCTTCCACGGACAAAGGAAAGCAAACTTGTGGAGGGAAGGTTGATTCTAGTCAACCCCAATTATAATACAGCCTCAGGCTAACTGAAGTCCATCCTGCGGCCTGGTACTGGTGGTGACAGAGGTGTCAAGGTACTCTATTCCTGGGAAGAGCACTCGGAATGATGGCAGATTCTCCAGTCACAGCATCCTGCTTTGTCCCAGTCCATATTTGACTGTTGTGCATGGAGGGAGCTCACCTCATCAAAGAAGACACATTTTAAACAATGCCTCCACTGATCTTGCTCATGCCACAACGACAGTCTTATGATTAATAATACCTTGAGTTCAAAGCAAACCTTTTATTTCAAGGAGTTCAATATTCTTCACGCATATTACTCTAGTTATCTTGTCATATTACAAATTCAACTAAAACCCATGGTGGGGTCCAGCTTCATACATTAAAAGCTCACAAAACTGTTCTTCCTAAGAATTAAACTCGAATCCAACCTTAAACATACCTGAAGATAAATTTTAATGAATAGGAGGAAATCACAGGTGTTTCCTCATATATAAACAGATCTGATACCCTTCATCCCATGAGAGTTCTCACGGTAAAGTCAGTCCCCAAAGCCTAACCTTGCAATAGATCCACCTTACCTCTGAGACAGGACAGGAGAACAGTATTCAAGATGGGACAAGAACATGCAAATAGAAAGAAGGCACCCACTCATCAGTACCAGGGAGCCCCGAGGTCTGGGCCACCTGATGTTCTAGCCCTCAGGGTCCGTTATTCATGTGTGAGAGAAGGCCTGCAGCTCCAATGGCATAAGCCCACCTGTCCACTATGGTTTTATTTTTTGTTGTCCCTAAGGCTATGTTTCATTTTTTAAATTTGAGCAGTGGCTCAGAAGATCGGATAAGGAGTTTGGAGACAAATCTCAAGCTTGGCAACAGAAGCTAATAGACTTATTTGATTCTGAAAAAGAAAAGTCAGTGTACTTAACGTGTACATCACCTGTCGCAACGTCTCTTCACTGTTGCACCATCCCAACAAGGTCTCATGCTGGGAACTAGGACTGAGCACAGAATACAGAACTACCCAAATTGATACCACCTGTGTGCAACACAGGGCCTTCTCCACTCTCTGGAGTGCCTATTTTAATTACTTTCAATAAACCAAATTTAAATTACGCCAATTGCCTGTCATCTATAACTGATATATGTGCATTCTAATGATACTTCTGGTTTCTATATCTTTTTCAAGATAAGTATGCCTTGATTCCAACTTCATGTTGACGAATGGTTTGGGGAAATGGATCCCAAGAAAAGTCAGTATCTGCCCGCAGTTCCCATCCCATCAGGGAAATGCCCTGAGAATTCCATAAGCAACAAACTGAAGGATCTATTCCATGGGCTGCAAGAATACTCAGGCATTTCACAAACCCCACCCCCAGTCATCCTTGTCAGGGGCTCTGATAAACTCTGGCTGATACAGCTATGCAGCAATGAAGCAATAAGCATAAACAGCTGTACTTACATGTGTCTGGCTTGAGCTGACTGTTGGTGATGCCAAAGTACTGGGGATTTTCAATGACAGGGATCTTGGTCATTCCAATAATGACGGCATCGGGGCCGCCCTCTGAGGAGGACGGGGTGTTACTCCCATTGGAGATGTGGTGGAGGGGGCTGGCGGAGTCGTCATCATTGCTGATAACTGAAGCGGGGCCTGGGGTTGGAAAGAATATGGAGATTCTCATGTCAGTTTTAACGGCTTTATTGAGCTAAATTCACATACATGAAATCCACCTATTTAAAGCCTACAATTCAATGGGTTTTAGTGTACTCACAGAGTTGTGCGATAAGCACTACGATCTAATTTTAGGACAGTTTCATTGCCCCAATTAGTGCTCACTTCCCATTCTCACCACCCCCAGCCCAAGGCATCCATGCATTTACAGCCTGTCTCCATGGATTTGCCTCTCCTGGCATTTCATAGATCTTCTGTAACTGGCTTCTTTCACTAGCATAATGTTTTTAGGTACAACTACCTTGCAGCCCGTATCGGCACTTGCTACCTTTGAACTGCTGACTAGGACTTCGTTGTGCAGATCTCCCGCATTTTGTTTATCCATTCATCAGCTGATGAACATTCGAGTTGTTTCACATTTTGGTTATTATGAATAATATTCTATGAACATTCATGTGAAAGTTTTGTGTGGACACATGTTTTCATTCCTCTTGGGTGGAACTGCTGGGTCATTGGTAGCTCATGTTTAACATTTTGAGAAACCGCCAAACTGTTTTCTAAAGTGGCTACAACATCCTATATTCTTAACAGTCTGAGACTTCCAACTTCTTTACTTCTTTCTTCTGTAATCTAACAAGCAGCTTTCCTCTCCGTTCTTTGGATGTCTCTAGTACTCTACGTCACTGAAACTCTCAACATGAATCTGGGTCTCTTGTTTCACAGGGCACTGAAAGTTGTCCTGGGAGTTTGCAGATCTCCGGTCTTTAGACAAGTCACTTACCTTCTTTGTACCTGCACATCCCCTTTCATTTTGTAAAATGTGCAAAATAATATCTGTTTGTTATTTTATGGGACTGGGATGAGACCAGTGATGTGAAAATGTGTTGTAAATTTAGACGGGCTTTATGAGCATGAATGATTATTAACTGTTACCAAGTAAACTTGAACCAGCGGTCTAGATTGACATCGGTCTGTCCTGAGACTATGTTCCTCTATCGCTGTATTCTGTGAGTACCTGCACCGTTTTTGTCTACAAAATACTATCACAATAATAATGGGTAAATCCCATCGCAAAGTTACCTGCTCTGTCTGCCTTTAGCTGTGATATTATTAATAGAGTCATTACTTGGATGTCTCTATACTAAAGCAATAATCATAGCACTTTTCAAACAAGACTTAAATTTTCTAGTCCAAAGTCTCAGCATGTTGATGTCCATACATACAGTCTACTGTATCTTGTGCAGACAGCTTATCCGTTGGCCACTAAACTCATACTATTTGCAACCAAAATTAGATTCACAAAGGGGAAGGTCTGTGCGAACGCTTCAGAACAACAAAGGCTGCCACAGGGCTCGGCAGACGCTCCGTCTGCGGGAAGTGCATAAAGCCCTAGACAGTGACACCCTCTCTGCAGTGCACCAAGTGGGTGCAGGCTCCCGCGGCAGCAGACTGCTGGCCACAGCTGTCGGCAAAAACCAGGAGAAAGATGGGAAGAGAAAGGATAAGAAGGAAAAACAAAGCGGAGTAAAAAGGCAGAATCAAATATCCAGCCAAGAAATGGCATGCTAGGGAGTGAAAGTGAGCCGCGGCTTCCTGTGAGAGGGAATGCGCTTTCATCCCACCCCCAAAATGCACGTCCCAGCACCTCCAGCCGTTCTCTGCCTTTCCCCCCACACTTAACTATTTCAGTGAGAAGCACAGCAATTCTGAAGACAGACTTGTTTCTTCAGACGGTGTTGAATCCCTTATGAAATACAATGATAACCCATCCCCCCACCTCCAAGGTCCATTTCCCCCCTCTATGGGGATTGTCACAGTTTGCAGTGATAACAATTGGATACTACCCAGCTAACTGTGCCTGAAACAAACTGTGCAGCAGGCAGCCAACTGCCATTAGAGGTAATTTTTAAAGCATTCTCTCAAGGGGATGTGCATTTAAGTTGCCTTTAATGATGCTCTCTGGCTTGATTCTGCAAACAGGTCCTCGTACAGCCAGTTCAGGAAGCACACAGCGCTCAGAGCAAAGGCAAGCCCAGCAGTCGTGCTCATCTTGTGCCTAGCTCACCTGTGTCAGCAAAGAGCGGATATCCTGCCAAGAAGAGCTGTGAAGACAAGTTCTTTCTCATCTCCCTAATCATCGCTGTTTTATGATTTGCTTCCTGGCAGGCCTACAACACCCAGATTCAGGCCAGCAATGGAAAATGGAGATGCATTATGCTGAGGTTTCTGCATCTCGTCAGTAAGACCCTCCCACCACTGTTTCCCTTGCTCAGCTCCCAGAGCAGCTGTCGCCTCCTGCAAGGTTACCAAAGCACGCTACCACCTGAGCTCCCCGAGGAGGCTGCACTCAAGGCTGCGCATTTCTCAATGGATTCCAGGCTCTACCTTTACCCCCCAAAATGCAGGATGTTATTTTCAAATCCTCCACGTGCTGTCAGAAGGCCAGAAAAATTTCCTTCTGAGCACCTGCAATGATTAGAAATGCATTGACCCAGTAGCTTTCTTCTCTCATTCTCCTCTGGCCTAGGTCAGGCTATGAACATCACAGCAGCATTCAATCATTTCTGAGGAGGTTGGTACCTAGAAGACAATCTGGAGATTCCTCCCGGAATTCAGGCTTTGAATCTTCTGCCAAGTACACAGTGAAGCCCTCACTTAAAGAGTCCAAGCAAGACTCTTGCTCTCTGCCTGTCCTTCCCCACAAAAGGACACCCCTTCCTCCCCTGACCTCTGCAATTAAAACCCCTGGCTCCGATGTAACAGATGGCAAACGAATGGGCTCCTGTTTGGGGGGAAGGAGAGGGAACTAAGCATAGAAGCCATATAAAGCACCAGAGGTAATTTTTCAAAAGCCTTTTTCACTTTGCCAGAAAGTCACTGTTGACAAATCTGAGCAACACATAAACCTCAACAATTCATCAAGTGGAATATTAATTCAAGTGCTGTTTTCTTCATTACTGATATTCCAAAACCTGGAAGATCGATATGGCTGGCAAGGTTGCAGGGATTAAGCTCATTTTTCTACGAACGTTTTGATGTAATGAAATGCAGAGCACAGCAAAGTTAGGAAAGGGGGATGCTCTCAGTGGGGACAATGAATGTCTACATAATTTGACAGCAGCCTGTCTGTGCATATCAGGGATGTGTCTGTGTGTGTCTGTGCATGTGTTTGAGCAGATGCCAGGAAAAAGACAGAAGGAAAGTAAGGGGCGCAGCACATCGAGTTACAAGAGATTCACATGAGGACTAGCAACAATGTATGATAACACGAATGCAAAATTTTAAATTGCTATGTACATGCACACTTGCTGAGTTTGGGGTAGGCAGTTCTAATCACTGAGCTGACAAATATGAGTTATGCCTGGAAACATTTTTAGCCCATTTTTATTTTAATATGTCTCAGGTACAAAGAGTCATTTTTCTTTTATTGGAGCTGCTTGGTAATATATCCTGCACATTTAATTTTACAGACATTGCTAAGCCTAACTTAGACTTACCTTCCTGGGATAAGAATCGATGAAGGTCAACAGGGAAGGGAGTTTCCTTCTCTAGATATCAACACGCTATTAACATGAAGGGAAGGATTATTACTCTTGAGCAGCCACGTTAACCATACCTTTCTATTTCCTGCATTCTATGCTTTGACATCTGGGGCTCTGCTGGCACTGGAAAGATTGCCATTCCCAGGGTTGGCCAGTTCCCAGAGATAGTCAATACCTTGCCGGTATTAAATAGTATGCCCTTCATGTACAAACCCACCAATCCAGAGCCCACACCCCAGCCACCTTCCTTACCTGGCTGTCACCCTCTATCCACCTGCCTTAACCTCCAGGTTCCAGACAACTCAGGACAGCTCCTCTGCCCCAGAGCGCACTGAAATGACTCAAACTAGCCACTCCCAAGCCTCCAGACCCTGCCTAGCCCACTCCTTCCCATGGAAACAAGAAGCAAGGCCCTGACCCACATGTCCCCTCACTCCCTCTGCCTCCTGACCAGCCCTGGTGCTGCCCCCAATGGCCTCCTGTGGCATGGCATGGCCCCTCCTCTTGGGAACTGTGAGTAACAAACTATCTTTTCAATGGCTGTCATCTCCTGATCTGTTAGTCCCACCATACCTGAAAAATAACAAAACCTACATTCTAACATGGTAGTTCCTCTGATGGACTGTAGCTGGAAGAACAATCCTGCAGAACTCTCTGCTCTGGTCTAATGAAATCATATTTCTGAAGCTTTCTGGGAACAACACCCTCCTACAATGCAAACTGGCTTGAAAAATATTTAAATGGTTACAGTGATTTGCTATTTAGTGGAAGGAAGACCCCATCTTACAGTACTATCCCGAGTTCATTACTCTCCCCCTGGACACACACACAAACAACACCCTACCCCCGGCCACACACACATCACAAAGCCCTAAAGCAGGGCACCTGTAGGACTGCCCAGGCAGGATAATCCCTCTGATGTGTTGGCAAAATGGCTATGATCAACCATATCTAAAATCTGCCCTGAGGAGCTGCCAAGAAGTCCTGAGTGGCTGAGCGGGATGTCCCAACTTTGCCACGTCCCCCTCTCCCTTTGCTGGTCGAGAGGATCTACCTTGGAATCCACGAGGCCAGTAAGGTTCCAGGTGACTTACCCCCTTCCAGGCCCCACCCGGCCAGTCTGCCTGAGCCTGGATTCAGCCCCTTGGTCAGTTTTGGGTCAGTGGCCAGACACTGATAGAGGCTGTCCAGCTGGGCAAGGTCTGATGTCAGGTTCAAAAACAGAAAGGAAACAGGCTTCCTTCTATGGATGGGACGACCGAGTGGCCAGATGGCTCAGAGCTGGGCGCTCCCTGACATTTGTACATTTCCCCTACTTACAATTTCACCCAGAGCCAACCTTGCTGCCGGAAGAAATACTAACCAACAGAGGCCCGCAATGGTCAGATCTTGGAAACCCACAAGAAAGATGTAGGACGGTCTGTCTGTTCAGGCCTTCTAAGCAGTTCCTGTCCATTGTCTCCATACCCGTAGAAAATACTGAACAGATTAGAGGTCCTGGGAGATCACACCTGATTTCAAGCCTAATGATGAGATGCATCATCTGTATTCATGTGATAAGCTACAAATTCTGCTTTTCACTTGTCAGCACAGAGTCTGAATGCAAGGACCGGCAGGCAATCAAGCACAAATCACAGCGTCTGGGACACTGAAGGTTGTTTTGAAAGAAAGTGGTCATAAATGAACAGCTGATTTGCCAGTTCAGAATTCTATTACATCTCGGTCAGTGGAAGAAAGTTAAGACTCAGACTCGTGCAGGCTTGACTGTTCAGCCAACTACTGGCCGTATGGTGTAGTGGGAATGTAGTTACATTTTATTTCTTTAACATTCTTTTTTTTTATTTTTTTTGTCTTTTTTCGTGTCCGGCAACGGATCGCAACCCTCAGCGTCGCGCCCGCACCAGACCAGGACCGGCAACGGGATCGCAACCCTCAGCGTTGCCCCCACACCTCGCTCAGCCAGTGAGCGGGAACCGGTCCGTATGTGGGATCCGAACCCTCGGCGGGAGCGCCACCACGCTCCCAAGCGGCGCACTGCAGCAGTGCGCCACCGGGCCGGCCCTTCTGTAACATTCTTAACAATGTGTCACAACCAAGAACTCGGGTGACAGTTGTCACTTCCCCAGAGTATAAAAAGAAGTCCACTTAGAAAACGCAAAACCATTTACTGAACCCAATTAGCAGAAGCAATGCCTTTTCTGGAAAAATTCTAGGCCTCTTTCATCAACAAGTCAGAAAGGAGGAACAGAGAAAATGCATCAAAGACCAACAAACGTAAAGAGAGTCTAAGCAGTTTCATCTGAGTTAAACAACATAAACTCATTACTTATCCAAAGAAGGAGTGAGTAACTACTTACCAACACCTTGTCTTGAGTTTACTTTCCCAAATCCAAACCATGAGAAATCTGAAAACCACAACAAAACATAAAATAAACTTCGAAAGAGAAGTGTAAACCAGAGGTAGTCAGCACCGTCCTTAGTCAAATAACCCAACAAACTCTAAATTAAACAAAAAACACTGGGGACCAAAGCTTCCTCTCAAACACCTGGAAACTAACCCTTGGATTTTTGTGTCAAGATTTATTTCTCATCCTGAGAACACAGAGTTTCAAATCAGACAAGAGACTGCAGCCTGTCATCAAGAAAAATAGGCAAAACCCAGAGTTAACAGCTCTGAGCTGTTTCCTTCTTTCTCACTTTCTTTCTCCCCTAAGTGGGGAGATCATTGCCGAGCATGGAATCATCTAACAGGAAAGCCGCAGGGGTGAAGACACACAATGGACCCAACACATGCACATGGTTGGGAACCGCAGTGGCGCGGGAAAATAATAATAGAGAACAGATTTTTCCTCGAGCTGAGACAGGCAGCAAAGAGAGGTACAGGAAATCCTGTGGGAGAGCTGCCACTGGGCTAGGTGGGGCTGCAGGAGGGGAAAGGACACGGCCTCTGGCACTGAGTCGCCGTGTGGTGGTGGGCGGCCTGCACTTAGGCACAGGTAAGGCAAGGGCTGCCGAGCCTCTGGAGCGTCTCCGTGAGTATAGCTCAGTGAAAGGGTTTGTTTCCGGAGCCCCACCACTTCTGCTGGTAATTCCCACTGGCCTCAAAGTGACTTCTGCAGGGGGAAGGGAGACCCCTGGACATGAGACAGGTGAAGGGCATGGAGCCCAGATAAGTAACTTGGATTCTCCGAGCTCCAGCTCTGTAGGGGTGTTTACAGGCAGCTGAGACAATAAGCGACATAGAAGAACCAATTTAAGTGAAACGATGTACATAAAAGCTCTCCCCACACACAAAGACGCCTTACAAAGTGGAGGTTGTGATCGTCACTTTTTTCAAGTATGAGGTCAAGCTTTTCTTCCCTGGTATCCTACAACTTCAGCCTTCCAATCCCTAAGCTCATTTTTACTTCTGATTAATATTCATCTGAATGCTTTTTCCAGGTTTTAGGAGACTAGATGAAAGCCTGACCTCGATCCAAAGCCGAATAAAGATTCCTTTGCACAGAAGACACTGAACTTCATTGACTCGAGCTGCTAGTTTAGTGAGGCAGGGTCGAACCTATGGACTTCTTAGTGATGACTAACCCCATTCAAAACAGAGCGCGTTTTCCTGCTGGTTATTTTTTGTTTTTCTATGTTTTTTTCATTTACGTAGTTTGAATTAAACCTTACATTGAATGTTTTAAAACTGGTTTTTTAACTTGAGCACTTTTTTAACGGTGCGTTTCTACTTTACAGAGAACCCACTAAAGGACAATGCCATGACAATCCCTCCCTGACTGCACACTTCAGATTATCTTCAATCATTAACCATAATAAACACAACTGCAGTGAACATCTTTACACATCTTAAGAGCCCCCCTCGGCACAAGTTCTAGAGCCCACAGATCACTGGAGAGTGGAGAGTAGATTCCGCACCTGGGATTCACTTCTCGTGTGCGCACATATGACACCTGTTCTTACCAGCACAAATGAAGAGGCACCTAACTGAGGTCAACTTTTGACGAAATTACTCCTAAATCGCTGACCTATTTCTAAATTCCCTCTAGAAGTGACACAATCGTTTTGCAGGAGAGAACGCGACCTTCTTGGCTATACCTCGGAGTACCTGGAAAGTTTAACAGACCAGATTCAGAAAGGCCCAGCTGGTGCCTCTCCCCGGTAAGCTGAGAGCCATTCAGCAGCTCGGTCTTGATGGATTTAAGCAGTAGTCTTAAAGCCTTACTGCTAAATTTCACCATCAAAATTTTCCCACAAGGCTGAAAGAAACAATTTCTCAATTTCCTGTGATGTTTCATCCACTGGGAGTAGAGTCCTGCCAAACCTTCTTTTATTTTCTGTTTAATAAGAGACACTTTATTCACTGCAAAATAAAGGGCTCCTTCAAAAGCAAATGTAGTTGCAGTGAGCTTAAAAAATCCCCTCCTTCTGGAATCTAGACCAACAAAGACTTTAAGTTACGAAATTAACCAGTTAAGTCCACCTCGTTTTGAAGAAAGCTCAACCTTTTCTCTGGCCAGATAAAAAAGAAGGTAGAAAAAAACAGCACCTTAACACATTAACAACTCTTAGAACTCAAAATAAATAAAATAAATGGCAAAAACAATTACTTTTCAAATGTCTCTCAGAGGAAACAGCTATATTTAGGGGGTTGAAAGGAGTATTTATGGGGCAAGTTGAGAGCCTCACAGGAAGGGGCCAGAAGCAGACGTGGAAGAAACCTGAGCTTCCCGTAGGTGCTGAGCCACACAGCACTAAACGTGATGCTTGGAAAGATCTCGAGAGAACGCAGTTTCCGGATTTTTTTTCTTTTTTTAAGTTTCAGAAAAAGTCACTTTAGTATGTTAAGGAAAAAAAAAAGAACACAGCTTTCCTCACTTTAACTCTGAGAAAATTAAAATTTTCTGTGTTCTCAAATGTAATTTCTTCATATTTTAAGGTAAGACTCACCACCTCCCTCCCCCAAGAAAAGCATCTCTAACGTGGTGGGGGAAGCAAATGGGAAAACTGGCCTCCCTGCCAGCGCGCTTCGTCTCCCGCTTCTGGCGACCAGGCCCGGTCCCTGCTGTGCGCTGCAGAGGTGTCCCCAGGCTGGCCTGCGGCCTCACGGAGCGCCCACCGCCTGCTGCTTCTGACACTGGACTCACTGGTTATTGCACTCGAGGAGAAATGAGTGCAAAGCATCACCTTATTGACAGGTAACCCTCTCCCTTTCCTACTGACACGTCACCCGAGTGAGTAATAGTTTCTTCGGATTAACTCCAGTTCCTCAGGGCACAGAACAGCATACTTTGGAGCCAAGTTTCCACTTCAATTGAATCTTAATCTTTTACATAAGGACATAACCTTTATCGAAGCCAGTCCTATCTCTGCAGCCTAGGGGGAGGGCTTGCTTTGACCTAAGCTGGTTCTGGAAATCATGACACTGGTGTCCTCCTGCCCAGCATCCCATGGCTTCATCCCTTCCCTTTCCCCAGACTTCCAGTGTGACTTATTTCCACCATTCCCTGAAAGTAGTAACATTGGGCGGCACCTGTGTGACAAATACTTACATTAAAACATGTGTATTATGGCTCAAACTGCTAGCTGGCCTCTGGCATCCCAGAATCCACTCCCCAGCATCCCTGGTGGTGATGCTGCAGCCGTGTGACTAAGCTCTGGCCAATGCACGGTGGGCAGAGCGGTGGGTCCCACCTGGAGGCCTGGCCCGAGACTTCCCGTGGCTCTTGCCCCTTCCACCTGGCCAGGATGAAGACAGCACCCAGGGCAAACCTGGAAGTTATGACTTGAAGACAGCACAGGGTCGTCCCACAGACCAGCTAATACTCCCTGGACTGTCATGTGAGTGTAGACATTTATCCCGATCATAATAGGGAGGCTTCCCCAACGAAAAGGTGTAGACAAATAAAATATATAGATACTCGAGGTTTTATTAACGGGCTCCATGGCTTCTCAATGCCTCCCTCCACCCCCACCACAAGTTCAAAATTATGTGTCCATGCATATTTGCATTTTTCTGGAGAGAAAATCCACAGATTTTATCAGATTTTGGAAGGTATGTCCCTCCCCAAATGCTAAGAACCTCTGAACTACATAGAAATAGCTATAAAGACAAGGCTGTAACTTCAGTCCTCTGCGTTTATGTTCTAGTTCATTCTGTCCTCAGCAGTGGAGTGTGGGTGCCGAGGACCGCACATCACGGCTCACCTAGCTTTCCGCACGCCCGCTGGCTCGGCCCCTGCTCTGGTCTTGCCTGTCCCTACTGTCTTCCCACGGAGCTGCCACAGCGACCACTTGCAGGCAGAAATCAAGGTCACTGCGTTCCCCTGCTTGAAGCTCTTTAAAGGTTTCTCTCACATGTGGTAGAAACTCCTGGCCACCCCTACAGAGTCTTGCATGTCCTAGGCAGCCCACCCAGCCGCCCCTGCCCCACCGCGTGCCCTGGGAACCAGCCCAGAGGCCTCTCTCCTACTCCTGCCCTCACTTGCTGTTTTCTCTCCTCTTCCCGGAATCTTTTTCTCTGGCATTTTTTTTTTTTAATGCCTGATTACTCCTCATCCTTCAGGTTTCAGGGCAAATATCACACATTGATCTTTCAGGAGGAGAGAACAGACCTGTGGTTACAAGAGGTGGGAGTGGGAGAAGGCGAGGGGGTTGGGAAGGGATTGGGTAAGGTGCATAAAGAATAATTACGATTTGTAATAAAGAATATACTGATAAAATCAATTTGGTCAACACGTACACAGGTGATGGTAGTCAATGCTGTACCCCAAACTATGTATAGTCAATTATGCCTCAATAAAAAAAAAAGAAAAAAATATATATATATGTCTATATCTGACACCTTCGGTGTGAGGCCGAGCTCATCACTTCTGCAGAGTCTCTCTGAGGCCCTTTCCGCTCTGTCTGCTCATGCTTCTCAGTACGTGAGACAGAAGAGGGGAAAAAGCCCATAATGGATGCAATGGCCAGTGGGTTGCACTGTGGGAACTAGAGTTCAAACCCCTGGGGAAGTTGGGGAGATGGTGTATAATACACCTCAGAGTTATCCCATCCAGAAGGTGAGGAAGTTGGGTCATTTACTCTCCAGTTGCTCTCTGTCATTGGCTGAGGGCTTGTGGCTGAGAGAAAGCTCTCCAGCAGGTCACAGGTGCTTGCAGCAGGACACTGGGGGCAAGCACTGGCGTGTCGAGAGCTGATGGGGACGGGTGGGCGCCAGCGGCACCTGCCACAGGGATCTTGTCTGTTTAGTGTGCCACTGTCTCCAGAGCCTCGCACAGACCCTCAACAGACACTTGTGGAATGAATGCATGAGAACAGCAAATTTTTAAAAAGCATGCAATACAAAGTATAGCAAGGGCAATGAAAACGCCAATATGCCAATTTTACACCCAACACAAAACCATTATGTTTTGCAAATATATTTGCGACCTCCTGATTCACTGGTGGCCCTCCAATGGAACATCTCTGAAGACAGTATTTAAAAGTGAGCAATACTTAGAACCTAGCACTCCAGGCAGCAGCGTCGAATAAAGACTCTGGGTCACATGTCAGAAGATGTGGGCCTTGTTAGACCTGAAAGAAATGGATGCTCGACCTTGACTGAGTCCCTCATAGACTCTGAAGACAGAGGTTGAGAAATTGTCTCTAAGGCCTGCTCAAGCTCCAGCAGCCCACAGGACTAAACATTAGGCACTTGTGACTTCGATCATAGATTGACACATAGCTTTATACAGCTTTTCTGAGCCTGGGTATTTTGGGAATGTGAGATCATGTGCAATTTAAGGAAAAGCAGTCAGTCAACAGGCCTAGATTTTCTCCTGTTAAACAATATTTGATGCTTTGGGGTCACTATATCCTCATTTAAGAGAAAAGGCTTGTGCTCTGTAAAAGCAATTTTTAAAAATGGTGTTTATTGAATACTTGCTATATGCTAAGAGACTTACTAGAGATTAGATATTACTTTAATTAGAGAAAATTGATCAGCTTTTAATGCAGCATTCAAAAAAAGAAAAAGGCAAAATAAAAGCCTTAAATCCCATAGACTCAAAGCTCAGAAGCCTCAAGTGGGAATAGATAAAATTAGACTTGCTGCGAAAACAGCAAGATGTCCTGATCCCATATTTCAAACATTTAATTTTGAAAAAAAAATTGCCAACCACTTCTCTTTCCTTTTGAACATGTGGAAAATTTCAAGGAAAATTCAGCTGGTCTACATCTTAATCATTCACAATTAAACAGTACAAAGCATTGGGTTTTTTTTCAGTCTATTGTAAATTCCGGAAGGCTTTTTAACAGAGGTGGTCACAATCTTCCCTGGTAGTAAAAAAGTGAAACTCCCACCTGCTAATAATTACTAGTTTCCAAGCTTGGAACTTTGAGAAAGGCAACCAGGTAAAAGGAGTTGCCCGACACAAAAGCGGCGGCAAAGCTAGCTGTCGCACTGTGCCACCCCAGCCAGAGCTCGGAATGGCCAGCGCGCACCTTCGCAGCTGTCACCAGCTCCCTTCAGGGGAGGAAGGTGGTGTCTGCTTGCACGTACACACAGTTCCCCTGTCCACACTGTCTTAGAGCTGGACGGCTGCCTGCTGGAGACATGCCCCGAGCTCTCCTCTGTCTGCTGAGCACGCTGGTCAGTGCGCAGACAAGGTCTCCAGGCAGGAAACCAGCTGATTCTCAAGGAACTAACTTAGAAGGGATGTTAGTGGGCCTCAAAGAGAGTGACAAGCCCACAGAGTCTGACACTTCATATCAAATTCCCATGAGCTTCTATTTCCATAGAAAACCTAAACAATGACTCAGTCTTCGGCTGACTTGCTCAGACCTGTCCATTGTGCCCGGTCACCAAGTGAGTCCAAAACGAAGGACAGTGGTGCATGTCAGTCTCCTTTACAAAAGCTTCGTTACCACATTCGGTGTCTTTGAAAATGCCTGCGCGATTTCTGCTGTATATTTATAGCTACGACCATCTTTATGCCTATGTTATTTTTATTCACATGTATATATAAAACGTGCACTTTTTTTAGTCCTTCTAGACCAACACTTGCTGTAGCCAATGCAAAGCACCACGTATGAAACTTTCTGTGGCTGTATCACGGAATTTTGGAGGGAGAGGAGGACAGTAGGCTTCACAGCCCTGATTCTCACTGCAGGACATTTTCCATTTCTACTGCATTTAAACTCTTCCCACCCATCTGGGAGCATGTGACCTGCTTCGTGTCACCCTCCAGCACCTTTGTCTCTCTTGCCATTGCCCTGCCCATGCCCTGCACTCCTGAATCCAGCCAAGGTCAGGAAATGTGTGAGGCCAACGCGATAGCCAAGATGTTGATTTAATTTTATTACCCTGTGCTCTTCTACTAGGAAACTACCATAATGGAATAGAACATAACAGGATTATACACACTTATAAAGCTGGGTGCTGAAT
The DNA here is from genome assembly GCF_000696425.1 of Galeopterus variegatus. Classification (NCBI taxonomy): domain Eukaryota; kingdom Metazoa; phylum Chordata; class Mammalia; order Dermoptera; family Cynocephalidae; genus Galeopterus; species Galeopterus variegatus. Next base: position 191,078 of record NW_007727343.1, read on the forward strand.
AAAAATAATTGGATAAAATGACCATAAATAGAACAAAATGAAAACCCATTGTTTAAAATGCAATGCCGGTCAAACAAATTAACTATGGGCCACGCTGCTTAGCATCACAGTGTCAGTGGAAGAAAACCCAACACAGAAGATGAAGCTGCTTTTCTCTCCTCCATGTCTTCCCACTAAATGCCCGTGTGCTCTTTAAGGTCCACTGCTTTTCTGGAAACTAATCAAAATTGAATACCCAGGTCAGTGGTGCTCAAACAGGGGTGATTTTGCCTCCCAGAGGAAATTTGGCATTGTCTGGGGACATTTGGGGCTGCCACAATGGTGAGGGTGGGGTGCATGGTTGTGCTATGGCACCTAATAGGCAGAGGCCAGGGATGCTGTTAAACAGCTGAGAGTGCACAGGACAGTCCCTACATCAAAGAACTTAAGGCCCAAAATCATAGTACTGAGGTTGAGAAACCCTGGCCTAGGTAATGGCATTTATCCTAAAATCTTTTTATCCTTGTTAAAAAGAAATCTCAGACTGCCTGTGCTCGCGGTCGCTTAAGGAAGTTTAGCCTTCTCTCCTGTTATTCCAGTGTTCTCATCGGCGGCGCCCGGGCTGCCAGCCCCTTCCTCTCTCAGCTTACCTCACACCTATCCAGACACAGCTGTGATATTGTCATTTCTGCTGCTCCCGACCAACAGAAAGTGTTTCTCTGCCCCCAGAACAGACAGGAACCGGGTTTAGGCTCCATGCCTTGGGTTTCAGTGTTGGATTCATGATTTACTGACAGGCATCCCCCAATTACTTGGTCTCTCTCTGAGTCCCCCCTCTGTTGAATGGGAGCAGTAATTACTGTCCTGCCCCTGATGGGGCTGTCTTAGGGTCACATAGGATGGTGTAAACACTCTGGTATTATATAAACATGGTGGTAAGGGAACAATAAAATTCCAGTTTTTCAATGACATTCAAAACATTGACCTGGCCCCATAACCTGGCCCAGCTGTATCACCTATGACTGACTCCCCTTAAAACACCCATCCCATAGTCCAGTTAAACTATTACTTTGCATTCCTGAAATAAACATGCCTTGAATTTTTCTGTTTATTCATTAATTCATTCAGAAACTATTCATTGACCACCTGATAGATGCAAGACAGTGTGAGTTTTTATATAGTCAGAGATCACTTGGAGCCAGGTCCGATGGAACATGTGGGTGATTAATCTGGGCTACATCACCATTATTCAAAATGCCGGGGTCTGATTCTACAAGTGTCAGACCTCTGGCTTTCTTGTGGGGCTCGTAACTTTTCATTAAAGGCACTACTACCAAAAGATGAGTTCCAAAAAGGCACAAGTTCTCTTGTCTGGTGATTGCCAAATGCTTTCATAGTTCTAGAATCTTAACTAAATGTCAATCTCCAGGAACCTTCTTGGTCCCTAAATTCCTGGCCATTAAATAGATGCAACATGACTGCATGCATGACGAGGTGCTCTTCACAGTGTATGTCAGAAGCTACCTAAGCACATTTATTCTCAGACACCATAAAAACAACTGGACCCCTGGTGGATATAATCTCACTAAACCAGGATTAACTATAGATGCATAGCTGCAGTTTACCATTTTTGTTTGTGTTATGGATTGAATTGTGTACACCCAAAATTTATATGTTGAAGCCCTAACCCCCAATGTGGCTGTACTTGGAGATAGGGCCTTTTAGGAGGTAATTGAGGTAAATGAGGTCATAATGGAGGGACTCTAATCCAATAGGTCTGGTGTCCTTGTAAAAATAGACACCAGAGCTCACTCACTCTCCCTCTTTCTCCCCAATGAGAACCACAGAGGAAAGGCCATGTGAGGACACAGCAAGAAGGCAGCCGTCCACAAACCGGGAAGAGAGCCCTCACCTGGAACTGAATTGGTCGGCATCATGTTCATGCACTTGTAGCCTTCAGAACTGTGAGGAAATAAACGCCTGCTGTTCGAGCCACCCCGTTTGTGTTATCATGTTATGGCAGCCTGAGCAGACTAGTTTGTTTGTTTTATTTGTTTGCTGTTGTTTGGATGGGTTCCCTGCGGCCACTTCCTCCTCCTCCTCAACGGGTTGATTTTCCTTTGGTTGCCCACCCAATTCCCAGGAAGCCAGTGTGATTCAAGGAGGAACCAATGGCTCAGGTATAAATAAATCAGCATAATTCCATTCACTGCCCACAGTGGTTGGTTAAAGAATGGGCATGTGACTAAAGCTGGCCTGATCCAAACAAAGCCTAGGATGTATGTACAAAGTTTGAAATAAGCCATGTCTTCTTTCCTGCTGGATGGGCATCTGGAGGGTATAACATCAGCAGTGGATGGAAGTCATCGTTCCTGCAACCACGAGAGAAAAGTTTGCCTCCACGTTGAGCCAATCCAGTGGAAGGGAACCAAAAGACGGATCCTGGTCACAGTGTCTGGGCCTCGGATCAAGCCACATGGGAAGCTGGGCGTTTACTCCTTGATGGTATAATATGTGAAACAGTAAATTCCCATTATTGCGCAAACCATTTGCAACTGTAAGATGCCAAATTAATAAGGGATAGTTTGCAACAGTTGCCTTATTTTCACGAAGTTTCTGCTGCTTCCCCAGCGGCCAGAGTGAATGGGTACCATATTCTGGAGTCCTTTCATGAGAACAAGCTTTATTGCCACTAATGTTGAATTGGCATGTTATGGAGATGTAAATGTCTTGCTCTTCAAAGGCATGTTTGACAGGATGAAAGGCTTTGGGATTTCAATGACTTTGACTCCTCTGGAGATGGGAGGACAGCCTATTTTAGCAATTTCCATGGGAATGAATAGACATATACTTTAGCTATTCAAATATTTAACTAGCTCTTTTGTTGTTGTTTTGAATCCCAATGGGCTGCAGCTGCCTGTTTGTGTCTGCTGTGCCTTTAAGGGGCTTGCTGATTCAGTAGGATCTCTTGAATGCATTAATTAGCCTTCTCTAATTTTCCCAGCCCATGCCTATGAAGAAATGAGCATTTGCAGCTCTAGTTGCTGGGAACGATGTGAGTCTTGAGGGTACTAGATAAATGGAGGCTCAGAAGCGCCTGCTCTTTGCCGCTGGCAGCAGCCTGCATGGCAAGGCTTGTGTGGCTACATGATTAATTTACTGGCTATCACTATTGGCAGGCAAATGCAACACAGGCCTGGGTTAAAGTGTGACAGGGGAAATGGGGCATTAATCGGCCCAGGTACACGAGTCAGAAGGAGGTAAGGATCCAGAGAAAATAAAAGAATACGGAAGGCTGGAAAATGATTTATCATTTTTAATATATATCATCTAAGCTCAATCTTTATAACTGCTTGTAGGCCTCCATGTTGTGAAGACTTTGGCAATAAAACACTTCTTCCTTAAAACACTAAAGTGAAAGATGCTGGTGGGAAAAATAGAGAATCATGAACTGACTGTAAAAGCAAAAAAAAAGGGTTCAGCTTAAAATTAAATTTCCACTTGTTTCTTTATAAATGATTTAGAAATATAGCTTTTGCTTGGAAATCTGCATTCTATTGATCAGATAGAGGGGAATATGAGAGGTCTGTCCACGAGGGCCAATTTCTCGGATCGTATTTAAAATTATAATAATATGAGAAAACCTACTTTCAAAACGTAAGGGCTCATGTCAGGTTTAACTGTTAACCCAAACAATTAAATTACTGTAACCAAGAACCCATGAGCTTGGAGGCTGGTTTTACACCATGAAGCGGCCTCAGATTTGGAAGTTCGCAAAATTAAAGTCCAGTAATGAAGCTGGGAGCTGTGTGAAACGGGATGACGCCCTCCTGGTATTTACTCTCTTTCCTCGGGTTTCTTCAACCCGAAAAATTACAAGAGCCATTGTCGGGAAGGCTTCCCTTTCTGCAATGGACAGAAACAAACAGCAGCAGCCCCTTGGCATCCACAGCACTTCACAGCTTCTACCTTAACTGTCCCTGCGCTCCCCTCGGAAACGCCAGGTGTTCACAGCAACGCGGCAGAGAAAGACCAGGGGTTCTGGCGCGTTGCACGGAAACATCAGGCATCATGATGAGAGCGGGGCTGGGGCTGATCTGTCCCCGTCCTCCATTCACTCTGCTTTACGGGAACTCTCTGCCTTCTTCTGAAGCGGGCGGAGGCTGTGATGGGCCATGACTTCACTGCAAACACCACGGCTGCACCAATGCAGGCCGAGAAGCCAGCGCCGCCACTCAGGCCCAGGCCCCTCCAGCCTGGCCTGGCCCCTCTGTCCGTGCCCCGTGCTGCAGATGGGAAGAGCTCTGTAAAATGCCACTGGGATGCTCTTTGGCCTCCCATTCTTACTTCAAATGATGGATGGCTCCACACCACTGCCTCAGCACCCACACTCCTAACCCGGGCCTCAGCTTCCCCCCCCCCCCCCCCCCCCCCCCCCCCCCCCCCCCCCCCCCCCCCC